>NC_141685.1:345845662-346058162 GCF_964263255.1 Lissotriton vulgaris | reverse complement strand
GGAGTGATTTTGGAAATTGGCTTGAAAATGACTAAGTGCCCATTTTTGTAGTTTTGCTTTTTGGCTGTTTGGGGTTCTTCTACTTGTTTTTGCCTGGGTTGACGGCTCTGGGGCCATGGCTGGGAGACTCTAAAACCGGATAAAAGTGGTTTGGACCAAATCAGAGGCAACATTTTTTTGCGTTTTTGCTGACTTGCTTGTCATTGAGGTGCTCTTTGTGGGGGTTCCGAGTGTTTGTGGGTGAGTTTTGGGGTCTGGGAGCACTGCTGGCACAGTCTAATTTCTATTGCATTTGTTTTTCAGGAAGTCCATGGTGGAAAATGGGAGTTATGGCCTAGCTGCACAGTGCGCTTGGACAGAATTGAAAGAAGGCCGAAAAATATTGTATGAGATTTTCCATTTTTGCTTTTTGGCTATTTGGGGGTGTTGTGCTTTTTTGCGGGTGGGTTGGCGGGTCTTGGGGCATTGCTGGGAAGGTCTAATACCGGATAAAAGTGGTTTGGACAAAATCCATGCTGAAAAGCCTTTTGGCATGTTTTGTAACTTAGGGTTTGTTACGGTTAGCACTAGCAGCAGTATTCCATGTGTTTGGGGGTGTTCTAGATTTTTGCAACTGGGTTCTGGGGTCTTACAGCACTCGTGGGAATGTGTAATCTTGGTTGCAAGTGGTTTGAAGAAAATCCATGGTGGCATTTTTTGTAACTTAGGGTTCGTTAGGGTTAGCACTGGCAGCAGTCGTTCCATGTGTTTGGGGGTGTTCTAGATTTTTGCAACTGGGTTCTGGGGTCTTACAACACTCGTGGGAATGTGTAATCTTGGTTGCAAGTGGTTTGAAGAAAATCCATGGTGGCATTTTTTGTAACTTAGGGTTCGTTAGGGTTAGCACTAGCAGCAGTATTCCATGTGTTTGTGGGTGTTCTAGATTTTTGCAACTGGGTTCTGGGCTCTTACAGCACTCGTAGGAATGTGTAATCTTGGTTGCAAGTGGTTTGAAGAAAATCCATGGTGGGAAAGGGTGGATTTGGCCTAGTTAAAGAAAGCGTTTGCCACTATTCTTAACCCCTTCAGTGCTGATGACAAAGCCAGCTCGTCATGGGCTTTACCTGCCCTGTGCTTATGACCAGCTGGCTTTGTCATGTAAAGTGGGATTTAGTGAATGGCAGCACCCAGCGGGAAAACCCCTAGCAGCCAAGGTGTTAACTTAGGGCTCGCTAGGGTTAGCAGTATTGTATTGCATGTGTTTGGGCAGGGGTTATAGATTTTTATGACTGGGTGGGGTCTTAGAAAACTTGTTGTAATGTCTCATTTTGATTGCAAGTCGTTTGAACATAATCCATGGTGGGAAAGGGAGGTTTTGGGCATACTTTCTGAGTGCGTTTTGACACGATTTGAAATTAGGCCTCTGTGAGGTAGCAGCAGTATTCTGCACGTTTTTGGGAGGGTAATGTGGGGTGTTCTAGATTTTGGGGATTGTCATCTCTGAAAGTGACAGTATAATTTTTGCACTACACAGCGTGCCTTACATATCTTTTTCTCCGAGGTGTCTTGAACTTACTTCTATGAGTGTGACTCTGACTGTGCGTTTGTTTGATCTCTGCTTCAAATTCATCCCTCCCTCCAGCAATTAGATACATCTTTGCTATGTTTAACACTAATTTAATGTTCTAAGTGTTTATTCTCTCTGAGGGCAGAGAGGCAAGTGAAATTGCGTAATGACTGCATCCCTGTACTGTCAACTTTTTTCTTCGTAGTTACTAGTAAGTTGCAGTAAGTAGTAGTACTACTTTTCAGTAACCTAACCATCCATTTAATACTTATGGCATGCAGTAGTGCACTTCCTATATGTCCCTTTCAAGATTTATCAATTTCTTCTAATCCAAAGATTTGTTTCTCTTCATTTGTTGTTTGACTGTCCATGCTGTGTTTTTTTCCTCTCTACCAAACTTTCCCAAAACCCCCCATTCCCATCCAATTTTAAAACCCTAACCCTCTTACCCTGGGCTGTGTGGTATTTCATTGAGGTGTGACTGACAACAACAATAAATTCCACACACTTGCGGGGGAGGATAAGGTCAAAGCAACCAGAAGTTCATGTGCACCATCGTGGATTGATAAGAACATCCTCCTCCTACACGACGTTAACAAGCAACAATGAAATGATTAATGCTTACCTTACGTTGGCACTGCTTAGGTTAGGGCACTGTTCTGTACTGTACTATCTATTGTACTGTTTCTAATGCTACGCTCAGGCCACTCAATGTTTAATTTCCTCTTTTTTTCATATGGTGATACTGCCAGTGTGTACCACTACTGCTACCAGCACAACAATGATATTGCATCCGTCAAGGATTCAAGTCAACAACCAACCTTATTCACCAACCGTGATTTGCAAATCACAGGTAAGATAAGCATATTGGGGAGGTAGTAGAATAATGGGCTATGACTAAGTTTGGAGGAGAGCAGAGACTAACAGTTCTACTAGTAAAGTACAGTAGTAGGGCTACTGAATTGACTAACTCGGTTACTTGTATTTTGGTACATTTCAGTACAAGATGTTTCATTCATGCTGGTAAGTTTGAAAAACCAAACGTCCAGTAACCGCCGCCAACCCCCCCACAAAATATTATGAGTGCGTATACTATGTTTTTGAATGAAAAATATAATTATTGAGAAATATAAATTATGGATGTTGTTGGCGTCACAAAAATAGAATTACCCCAACTCACCCCCCTCCCTAACCAAACCAATGTCCAAAAATAAAAAAAGTACCCTTTCCCAAAAACCCAATTCCCACCCCCCCCAAAAGTCTTTAAAAAAGGGACAAGGGACAGTCACTTCCTCCGGTGGCGTTTGGACAGCTGGTGCTGCACGTCCCGCAGCTCTTTGCGGAGGTCCCGGAGCTGGCGCTGATGTTTTTTGGCCAACCGCTCCAGGTAGTCCACTCGCTTTCGGAGGCGGCGCTAGCGTACCATCCAGGCTCTGGGGGGGCAGCGGTTGTTTTTGCTGCTGTGCGGCGGGAGGCTGTCGGGCCACGGCTCCGTTTGGCTGGAGGCTTGTGGCTGGTGGACCCGGGGGCAGTGGAGGAGGATGTGGAGGTTGTTATAGTTTCCTCCTCATGCTCCCGAGCCCACAACCGTCGATACTCGACACAAATAGCCTCCAGCGGACAGCCATCTCCTTACGGGTGAGCTTTTTGGGAGTAGCATCTATGAAAAAAGAAAGAAAAATACTGTAGCCAATAGTCTTTAACATAAAGTCAAAATAATTCAACAGAAAGTTGACACTTAGTAACACCAGCATCAGTAACACCAGCAAGTAGCAAACACAGTATAACATTTTTAAGATAACGGACCAGGTTTTTTTTGATTGTCGATCCACAACTGGCGTCTCCCTTATGTGACGTTATTTATAATTTCTAACCACTATTTTCAGGGTGCCCCAGATAGGAGGAAGAACCTAAACCTCCAATTAGGACCAAGATCCAAACATAATTGATACAGCAGGTATCTGTGCACACGTCGCCTTTTACAGAGCAAATGCTGTTGGTAATCAAAACAACACAACCAATAGACAAACAATGTGCAAGTAGTCTTGATAGAAGTTTTTCTTCAATTCAGATTTTATCTACCACGCCCAGCCAACACGTGTTTCGTCAGGGCTAGTAGCCTGCGACTTCATCAGGGCTACCCGCGGGCAGCGGTTCCAAATCTATTGCCACAATGGCTAGGTGCTCTCAGCCGTTTCTAATTCGGACCCGGCTACCGGGTACTGTCGATGTTCTAGCTGATTCGTCTCAGCCGTCCGTGTGATGGTTAATACCAGAGATGCGACACACCATAGAAGTATCCGTGTGAGCGGCAGGTTAAGACGTACTGCTTTCCAGCATCTCCGCGTGTAAATGCGGAAGTCATTTACAGTTTACACGCGGAGACGCGGTAAAGCTGAGACGAATCAGCGAGAACCTCCACAGTACCCGGTAGCTGGGTCGGAATTGGAAGCGGCTGAGAGCACCTCGCCATTGTGGCAATAGCTTTGGAACCGCTGCCCGCGGGAGCCCTGATGAAGTCGCGGGCTACTAGCCCTGATGAAACACGTGTTGGCTGGGCGTGGTGGATAAAATCTGAATTGAAGAAAAACTTCTATCAAGACTACTTCAACATTGTTTGTCTATTGGTTGTGTTGTTTGATTACCTACAGCATTTACTCTGTAAAAGGCGACGTGTGCACAGATACCTGTTGTAACAGTATACCATTTTGGCATGTATCTTTCCGCCGTTTTTGTAAGCCTGTGACATTACTGGGAGTTTCAGGAATTCCACTAGCAGCACTATGGGTGGACTCACTACTACATACATAGTCAGAGACTACTAAAAAAGGCCTTTTTTTACTTTTTTTCTCTTGGGTTGCAAAAGAAATCACTGGTACGTGAACTTGTGCTCACCTCCATAATGGCAGCTCACTCTGCTTTCACCCAAGAAATACAGACACAGGCCATGATGATGCAGACTCGCAGTACTTTAAGCAGTACATGCAAGTGGGGATCTGAATGTCTTACTTTTCTATAAGGGTGGCACTGGCTATACTTCTTCCACTCAGCGTCTGCTCTACTACATCATACACCTCTGCTATCGACTAGGAGGATAAAGAAGATAGCATCCAGGCTTCGAAAGTACGTCTATGATTCTTCTTGATGTCTCAAATGTACCAAAATTTATTTTTGTCAAAAACCAACTAACACCCTTTTCCTTATATTTTGGAAAGCGCTGTCTTCTTATGTTGAATTTCATTCAACAAAACCATTCTTTACAGTCATAAATATTAAGACTCGCTCGTCCTTCGTTTCACCCTTCTTTAACTTTTCGTTCTTCACATCCCTAAACCTTATCTGATATGACTTGGCTTCACAAATCACAATAAAAATTTGCCAGCTGAGTTGAAGTGAAATAGAGGGGGTCATTGGTTACCAGAGAAGAACCGCAGCTAATGCTATTAAAAGTCAAGGTTGACTGTCTTCTACGTGATAGTCCAAAAAGTAGTTCTAAAATAGTAAATGTTCTTGACAGCACAGTGTACTTATACTAGTGTACTGTGTACTACTGTACAGAACATCATACACTTCTTTGCGAGGCTACTCAAAACAATTTCAATAAGTAAGGAGTATAATAACTTATCACCGTCCGCCGCCGCTGAGTCTTCCCCCCCAGCTCCTCCTGTTGGCGCCGCCCCATCCTGAGTGGACCCCTCCGCACTGCTGGCCCCGGCACTGGTTGTCATCTGTGCCGCGTCAGATGTTGTGACGTCTAGGAAAAACATGTCATATTTTCAGATGCCATACACAACCCCCTATTTTGTCTCGTAACGGAAGAAAATGTTACATAACACATTTTTCTTATTACTGGGATTGGAAAAAAGTAACGGTTTTGGGGAGGGTGTTAACCTTTTATATGCTTATTCCATTAAATGCTACACTTGTTCTTATGACAACTGATGAATGCTTGCTTAACGGGCACCATTTTTCTCATTACAGAAAGAAGATTCCATTGCCCTTCTGCCAGACAATTCTCCAACTACTAGTAAGTCATTACCAGCAGTACTGTGTTTTCATTTCTTAATTGAAAATAAAACTTTAAAACTAACAAACACTGTGTGGTTTTTGTTTACGAGTGAGTAAGCGGAAAGGTTTGAACTACTGCACTTGGCAGTCATGTTTCAGTGACTCAGATAGGCCGGGACTCGGAGGAAGTCTTCTTCTGTTCTTCTTGGTCGTAAAAATCATTGGTCAGACATTCTAGATAGTCGGTCAGAGGATTGGGGGTTCAACTTCTGTTCGGACTGAGGTATGTCGAAAGACAAACTGCACTTATCATCTTGCCCATACCTCTTTGTGTGCAGTATAGCCCCTGAAACACTAGCGGTATGGGATGTGCTCCTCTCAAATCAAAAAGGACACTGCTACCTTTTACTTGGTGTAATCAATTACATTTTGTTGTTCCAAATTGTCAAAGCACTTACATTAAGAAGACTGGAATAGATAGCAAGGGCAACCCAGAGGACTACACTCAGTGCCTTGAGCTATTGCTATATCAGAGTTTTGTTTCACACCGTTTGCCGAATGGGCAAGCTTAGCTACCTACACAGACTGACTCATAATTGTAAATAGTAGTAGCACAGAGAGTGATGTAGAGGCAGGATAAGAATGTAGGAAGTAGTCTACATGAAGAAGATCCAAGACTATTCTGTAAAACATAAAATTATTAGGAACCAGTTTATAATAAATAGGAGCTGTAATAGTTAGGGAAGTATAAGTATTAAGATAACAATAAGACAACTTACTGGGTCCAGCAGAAGAGCCGAAAAGGGACTGCTCCTGTCCAACTTCTGCCATCGGAGTCTCTGTCGCCGCCGTCGCCTTGCCCCTGGGAGTTGCTGCTGGTGATCATGAAATAAAGAAACACAACATGGATGATTGTTTTTTGGGAAATATTTGATTTCTTTGTACTCAATCTAAAATTATGTCGGGGAAACAAATTAACATCAATTGCATCTGATCTGGTCAACTAAGAGGATAGTAGTACAGTATTGCAGGATTCGCAGACCGTCTAATAGGAAAGTTATGTAATTCACTAACTACATCAACAACAAAAAGGTTCTACTATGACTGCCATCACTCAGCAGCACGAGATGTCGCGTGACAGACACAGTCCGTCATCATGATTGCAGAGTAGACCACTAACAAATGTCCTAGAACAAGTAATAAATAGTATACTCAACGTATCAATCCACCACTATCTCTTCAAAGTGGCAGCAGCAGGAGTACAAAGAAGGACTAGACTTGAGTCTACTGTCTCTAGCATTACATAGTAATGCTCTCAAATGACTAAAAAGTTGCAAACAAGTAAGCATAGTAGCAACGCCAATAACCAGGCGAGCACCTGCAATGACAGAAGCTATTTAAACATTAATTTACCTGCAATGTAATCTAATCAGCAGCATTGGTACTCTTCAGGAAAAAAATAGATTAGCAATATAACAGAGCAGAAGGAAAAAAAGTAGTTATTAAATAGCTACTTACCAAGCCCAGGGATCTCCACACCAAGCAGGTCGAGCATGTCATGCTCCTGGTCCAAGATGTCAGTCCACCGGTGCGTCACTTGCTGTAGGTGCGCCGGACCCCAGACTCCTTACACATGCGCCAGCACACCTTCTCCCACAGCTGGCGACGCTCCTGGAGGCCGTAACCGGAAGCAATCCGCCCACCTGCTGCCACGGTCTTAGGGAGGTGGACCTGGATAAAAACCAGCAAGGCGGCCACCTGCACCACGGAAAAGATCTCCCTGGGCTGCACTTCCTCCCCCCTCCAACGCCCGCAAGGGAGCCGGGTACGTGTGGCTGGGCCCTTCCCCTTGCCTTTGTCGCCTCCCTTAGCCATGGTCCTGGGCACAAGAAGAAGGAAAGAACAGGTGTGAAAAAAAATAAGAGAGAGAGCAAAAGAAATAAAGTAGGTAATAAAGTAACAAAAAGTTAAAAAAAACCACAAAATATAGATGTAGGAAATTGAAGCGAGAGATAATAATCAAAAAAAAAAAAAAAGTTCAGAAAAACATAGGATTGCAAAGATGTAAGGTGGATAGAAAGGTAGCATGCCCAAAACCATAGCAGTGAATGAAAAACAAGATGGCCGAGCCCATAGAGGACCGAGTGGGTAAGTTTGCGCGATATTTCCCCCGCGAGCACGCAAAAACGCCAACGAATACGTAATCGCGCGCCACATACAACGCGAACTTGCAACGAGTGCCCGGAAACGGAAACACGTCACGCAAACAAGATGGCCGCGCCAGTACACGACCTCATGGGCAACCTCGGGGCCCGCAAATAAGCAAAAAACCGCCTGAACACGCAAAAAAAAGAAAAACCGCCCGAACATGCAAAAAAAAGAGAAATCAGCAAATTTGCACGAATTTGCGGATAGCAAGTTCGATTTCGCGTCCCGCAAATCTTGCGAAATGGAAGAAAAACAAATTTTGGAAAACTGAAAGCACTTAGCAGGTGCAAAAGTTCAAACTAATTTGTAACCATTCCCTGTAGTGCTTCCTGAGGGGCCCCTCCAGAGTTCAGTTGCCTACTTTCAACTATTCTCTGACCCTGCTCTGACCCTCAAAGCAGGGTCAGAGAATAGTTACAAGTATGGCACAATGCTCCTGTAAAAAAATAACTGCAACAGGAAGGTCTTACAGCTAAGGAAGCAGGTGCCAGACTTGAAGCACAAATTCAGTGACACATTAACCAGCCCCAAATTAATTCATCTCAGTTGAGGCTGGGAAGGTGTGCTTTGCTTTCCCCCCATAATCTACAGTGGTGAACAAGAGGGTGGTAGTGGTGAACCAGAGGGTGCTGTGATAAACCAGAGTGGGACAGTGAGGATCCAGAGGGTGGCAGTGGCAAACCAGAGGGTGGCAGTGATGAACCAGAGGGTGGCAGCCTTGAACCAGAGGGGGACAGTGATGATCCAGAGGGTGGCAGTGTCAAACCAGAGGGTGGCAGTGATGAACGAAAGGGTGGCAGGGAGGAACCAGAGGATGGCAGCGATCAACCAGAGGGTGGCATTGATGAACCAGAGGGTTGCAGTGATCAACCAGAGGGTGGCAGTGATGAACCAGAGGGTGCCATGATAAACCAGAGGGGGACAGTGATGATCCAGAGGGTGGCAGTGGCAAAGGAGAGGGTGGCAGTGATGAACCAGAGGGTGGCAGTGATGAACCAGAGGGTGCTGTGATAAACCAGAGGGTGGCAGCCTTGAACCAGAGGGTGGCAGGGATGAACCAGAGGATGGCAGTGGCAAACCAGAGGGTGGCAGTGATGAACCAGAGGGTGGCAGGGATGAACCAGAGGATGGCAGTGATGAACCAGAGGGTGGCGGCCTTGAACCAGAGGGGGACAGTGATGATCCAGAGGGTGGCAGTGGCAAACCAGAGGGTGGCAGTGATGAACCAGAGGGTGGCAGGGATGAACCAGAGGGTGCTCCGATAAACCAGAGGGTGGCAGACTTGAACCAGAGGGTGGCAGGGATGAACCAGAGGATGGCAGAGGCAAACCAGAGGGTGGCAGTTATGAACCAGAGGGTGGCAGGGATGAATTAGAGGATGGCAGTGATGAACCAGAGGGTGGCAGCCTTGAACCAGAGGGGGACAGTGATGATCCAGAGGGTGGCAGTGGCAAATTAGTGGGTGGCAGTGATGAACCAGAGGGTGGCAGGGATGAACCAGAGGGTGCTTTGATAAACCAGAGGGGGACAGTGATGATCCAGAGGATGGCAGTGGCAAACAAGAGGTTTGCAGTGATGAACCAGAGGGTGGCAGAGATGAACCAGAGGATGGCAGTGATCAACCAGAGGGTGGCAGTGATGAACCAGAGGGTGCTGTGTAACCAGAGGGGGACAGTGATGATCCAGAGGGTGGTATTGGAGAACCAGAGGGTGGCAGTGATGAACCGGAGGGTGGCCGCGATGAACCACAGGGTCGCTAACAGGCTGGACATGTAGAAACAACATGGTTGCGACCGTTGCAACCACACAAGTAAGTTCGCATTCCCAAACTTGTACAAAACCCTCGTGAACTGGCAAAAACAGCAAATTCGCACGAATTCGCGAGTTCGCAAATCCGCGAACCGCGAATTCGCAAAATTTGCCCATGCTTAGTCTTGACCTACTAATTTCCTACTCTCTGCAGTCTCCAGCTATATTTACCACTAAAGGGGGGATGGGTTTGCTATTGCCTTATCCACAACAACTTAATAGAAAAACGAGCCCTGGTTCTCTTACCGAGTAGAAGAAGCGAGGGCCGCAGGTTTTTCCAAGGTGCAATATCGGTGTGCCTAGTAGTAGCAGGCTAGCGCTTTGAGATCAGTGCAAGAATCATAACTTAGGTACCACTCCCACCTAGGTGAACTCCAAGTGTCGCATTTTGATCTGAAGGATTATTCATAGCAGGCAAGTAAATGGAAATAAAAAAAACTGAGTTAATGGGTTTTCTATTATTATCTTTACAAACACATGAGACCAGACTAGCGCACAACAAAGAATAGCTGTTGTGGAATAACAAGCAAGAAACAAAACTAAATTAGTCAGAGCAATGGTTGGTGAGCTAGTATTTCGAGGAAACAAAAGTGACTCTTATGGGGTCATTATGATGCAGTTGAACCCGCCACTGGCAGCCTGACAGTAGCGGGTTCATCACCATCGTGCAGCCATTCTCCGCCTGCTAGATAAAGATGGCAGGTGGTGTGCTGGCAGAAGAAAAGCCTGTCCGCCACAGTTCTGACACAGGCAATGGTTACGATTGCCTGTTGGACCCACCCCTCATAAACAAAATGGTGGCAGGGCCTAGCAGGCACCGCCCGCCAGATTTGGATGCTGCATCCCCAGCAGCCTGTGTATGGTAGTTCAACCACCATTCAAAGGTTGACGGGGATGTACTTTAGGGGCTCATTGTGGGCCCCCCTTTTGCAGGGGCACGATACTTTTTCACTTGGGGCAGTTCCCTACATCAGGTGCCTTCCACATAGTGCAGGGAAATGCACAACATGCATTTTTATCATTGTGGCGGGTGCTGCAGCTAGCAGCACCCACCACGATAGTAAACATGCACAATGTGACCACCACTGTGGCGGCCGCATTGTAATTACATGTGCGGGACTGCCGCCATATAGGAGGCCGGTCACAATTCTTAAGACAATGGCGGATGGACTTGAGTCTGTCCACCATCGTAATCACCCATTTAGTGTCACATTGTGATTCGTTAAGAGGACTTAAAGTATAGACATCATTATGGGTTAAGCTCACCCAAAACACAAAATGCCTGAATGATGATACTGAAGAATGATGTTCTTCTATAACTAAAATATCAATCACTTTATGTGTGGGTGGGTAAATGGGGCCATTATGGACTGTTGTTTCAGTAATAGGAGTAAGACTGAAGATGCTGCACTAAGTTGGTGTTGCTTTCACCACAGCCACCACACCGAGTGTCTGATCCATTGATGGTGCAAATTAAGCTGCACCTAAATAAATCACACAACCTGGTGGGAGAGGCATAGGGGTTTGATGAATGGATGGGAAGTGGGATTTGGCGAAAGGTTTGACAAAGACAAACACTACACAAAGACAACATTCATCTTGGCAATGAGCAGCACACCATCATTAATCTGTTATGGGAGGAAAGGTAAATGAAGGAATGAGTACAGGTAACTTAGAAGCAAATCAAACAATCAGTCTGTTTCCCCCCAGAGAGACCGCAGTTACATTATATCTAAATGTTCTGTTACCTAAATTTGAAAGATAGCAAATACACTACAAATTAAGTAGGAGTGAAGCGAACAACACACACAGTTCCAATGATTATTAAAAGAAAAAAAATTATACTGTATTGCCAAATTGGGAGTTGCATCTGCATTCTTCCTGGACTGTCTGACAATCTTGGGTGCCTGGCGGATGAGATCCGGTAAGTAAGCATGAGTATTATGGTGCGTTTCCAGTTTGGCCCAGGATAAGAGAAGGCCTGCAATTGTAAAAGAAAAATGTTATTGTAGAATGAAGGAGAAGGACAGAAGGCAATCTTCATAAGGAGTGCAAGAGAGAAGAGAAGATTAGTTCATTTTGCACATAAATCCTTTTAATGACTGATGTGTAAACAATTAGGTGACAGCAATTTTACAACAACCAATAATCACAAAAAAGAGGATGTATTTAACTATCCGTATCAGTTTGATCAAACTGGCAACAGTCATGATCATCAATTCATCATCATAAATCATAACAATAATATGTAGCCTAACAGAATGTGCATTATGTGATGATCATTTATGACCACATATCTGTCTCCAGTCACCTACAAAAACAGGCCCTTCACCCAATCAAATGTGATCCAGACATCACTGAACACACACATCAAGCAATATCACATTTTCTAAATCAAGTAAAATCAAGTAAAATAAAAGCACTGCTTTCACCACTACTCCACAGAGTCTGGTAGGCCACTTTAAAGTGTTCCAAATCAGTTGGTTTCAGTGAAGTTTAAAACTTCCTTCTTCTGGTGTCAACTCTCTGAGTAGGCACGCTCATGTCCTAAGTCCTTCCTACATCCTCCAGACTCCGGGCAAGGAGTTCAACTCCATACCCACTGAGTCCCGACTTAAATGCAATAGATCGGCCTGTAGTACAATGCTGTTGACGCAAAACAAGAGAACTGTGAAGACTACATTTCTTTTTGTGCCACCTAAAGGGACTTGTCGGATCTTTGAGGAGTGTGAAGCAGAAAGCAAAGAAGTGTAGAGTGGACCCAGCAAAAAACAAATCGTGCTAAGTCTCAAAGGGGAAGGAAATAATCACCATAGAAAAAAATGATCAGCCGTCATTACTTAGGCCACCAACATTGTATATTATCACAACCACATTCAGGCAAAATATTTATAGATGAACAATCACCCAGGTGTCACTGCCTGCCACCACATGAATCATCTCAACACACTCACAAATAACAATCACTCAGCTTGCAATGCATGCCATTTACCTGTTCTTCAAAGTCAGGTGTAGTCACAGCGGTACATTGTAGATCCATTGTTCATGAAAAAGACATTGGTCAGTTTTAAGTTTGCAAATCAAACAATGTGGGACAGTCTGGCTAGGGGAATAAACTTTGAAAGAATGGATAGGCACAATATGAAGGCAGGCACAAATTTGTATCTCCAGTGTCCTTGAGGAAAATGGGTTGGGGGGCTTCTTCACTGCAAACGGGTGCAAATCCAGTCTGGGAATAACGTGTGTCTAATTGGTGGGATTACATTAGTCAGCCAGTCATAAACAAATAAAATAAAATAATATTCCCCATGCTATATATTTTTTAGTGGCAACAAAACAAAGAGAAAGAGTTCTATGGTTGGTGGCTCAGGCTTAGCAGCCATGGATGTAGAGTGTGTCCCCAAACTCAGGTGGTTCACCCAGAAGTAGGCCAACAAACACACTACTTGCATGACCTGAGTCTGACCAGTCACCCTCATCTTCCTTGTGTCATACTTCAGGTATGGAGTAATTCAAAGGTATAAAGTGCTGATTCATTTTGATCATGGTTAATCTCACAACATTTTGGGGTGAGAGACTGGTCATTCTCACTGTGACAACTGCACTAGCAGCACTAAAAACACACTCAGCAGAGACACTGGCTACTGGGCAACCCAGATAGTTTACTGCCAGACTGCTGGGCACTGGCCATTGGTCGCTCTTCCCATACCAATACACCAATGGGTTTTAATCGAGATAGACCTCTGTTGGGTTACCCAGATAGACCTGGACCATCCACTCATTAGTCACTGGTGCTCCACCTTGCTTGGCCTTTTTTGCCTCTGCACCAGACTTAAACTGTGCCAGTAGTTACCACTTATATGCAGATTTTGGAACTGATGCTCCTGTTCCTGGTGTTGCTGGCGTTCTTGTTGTTGGTTTTGGATGCTGTGAGTCAACAGATCTTCCCTAAGGTTCTGAAGTTGAAGGCTGCACCAGAGCAGACCAGAGTCACCAGAAGGAGTGGCCTCTAATTCCTGAATTTTCTTTTTCTAGCTCACTGGCTTCCACAATATTCCATGTTTTGTAGTTTGCAACATCCCGCTTGAAAAAGGAATAAAGGTGGACAATAATGCTTTGTACCATGGATCAAGAATTGTGACACAGATGTAATGTTTGGATGACACAATGCTTGTTGCACCGTGGCATTAACAGATAAGCAAAGGATGAAGCTCTCCACTAACTCATATGCATCTTTTTTTCCTCTACATCTGCGTACATTTCAGACACCACTTTGAGCTGTTCCTGTATCATGTGCAACAACGGGATAGCTTGGCCCATATATTGTTCTCCTTGCTGACTTTCCATGTCTAACAGATTTTGCAAAATGTATTGAGTTGAGTTCCAATGTGTTGGCACCTCTTGTATGAATGCTTATCTGGCATTCTATTATCACACTGAATGACCCTCAGTTGCTTCTGGTTGTTAAATGAATGGCTGAAATGAGTGTAGATTCTTCGGCAGGTGGACAGTAAGTTTCTGTCTCATTTTTGAGAATGTCCTGTACAATGATGGTGATGCAGTGCGCCAAACACAGGACCCTCATATAACCACCATCTGCCATGGCCCTAACTGTATTATTAAACCAATGTTGAGCCATCTGGTCACAGCTCTGGTTCACATGTCTGTCATCAGGTGGATAGTGCAAACAACAGTCTGCTTCAAAGAAATAGTACCGGCAAGGGAACCTTCCATTTTGGGTAGATGGCTATCACAAACTTTATCAAACCCACTCCTTCAAAAAAAGAACAAGCATTTGCAATGCAATAGGTCTTGCATAAGGAAAGTTTGAACTATTAGTATTGGAAATGACAAATGTTTTTTTTATGTGTTGGTTCTGAAATTAGCGAAATGAATAGCTTTGTCATTTACAAAGACAATACTTTTAATTTTCGCAAATGTGACACCTATAGCATTTGTAATTCAATATGTGTTGTATTTACGTGTCTTAGATGTATTGATATTACAAATAACAATTGCTTTTAATTTTTTTTAATAACTAATATTTGAATAAAAGTTATTGTAATTTATAATGGCAATAGCTTAAACTTTTGTGAAGATTATGTTCAGTGTATTTTATTGTGATGAAAATCCAAGAACAGAAGTGAAATATTAACATCTTTTTGTGACATTTGTAATAAAGCTTGAAACATTGAGATAACATATTTGAATCAGTTGTTATAGAATGGTTGCACAGATTGATGCTGTGGTGGCGCTGAGTGATGTTTTGGTGGTGACGAGGGATGCTGTGGCGTTTAGTGATGCGGTGGTAGCACAGAGTGATGTTGTGGTGCCCCTGAGTGATGCTGTGGTGGTGCTGAGTGATGCTGGGATGATGCAATAAATAGATAGAGTGTAATTATGTGGTGTGTATCTATGTGGCACTGAGTGGTATTTGGAGTGTATGTTGCATTGAGTGCAGTGTAATTATGTGGCACTGAGTGGTATTTGGAGTGTATGTTGCGTTGAGTGCAGTGTAAATATGTAGCATAGACGTATGTGGCACTGAGTGGTATTTGGAGTGTTGCATTGAGTGCAATGTAATTATGCGGCGTGTAATTATGTGGCACTGAGTGGTATCTGGAGTGTATGTTGCGTTGAGCGCAGTGTAATTATGTAGCATTTAATTATGTGGCACTGAGTGGTATTGTGTGGAGTGTATGTTGTATTCAGTAGAGTGTGATTGTGTGGCGTGTAATTAGCTGGCATTGAGTGGTATTGTTTGGAGTGTATGTTGCATTGACTGCATTGTAATTATGTAGTAATAATTATGTGGCACTGAGTGGTAATGTGTGGAGTGTGTGTTGCATTAAATAGAGTGTAATTATGTGGCGTGTAATTTTGTGGCACTGAGTGGTTTTTGGAGTGTATGTTACATTGTGTGCAGTGTAATTATGTGACATATAACTATGTGGCACTGAGTGGTATTTGGAGTGTATGTTGCATTGAGTGCTGTGTAATTATGTGGCGTGTAATTATGTGGCACTGAGTGGTATTTGGAGTGTATGTTGCGTTGAGTGCAGTGTAAATATGTAGCATATACTTATGTGGCACTGAGTGGTATTTGGAGTGTATGTTGTATTGAGTGCAGTGTAAATATGTGGCGTGTAATTATGTGACACTGAGTGCTATTTGGGGTGTATGTTGCGTTGAGCGCAGTGCAATTATGTAGCATGTGGTCATGTGGCACTGAGTGGTATTCTGTGGAGTGTATGTTGTATTCCATACAGTGTAATTGTGTGGCGTGTAATTATGTGGCACTGAGTGGTATTGTTTCGAGTGTATGTTGCATTGAGTGCATTGTAATTATATATTATATAATTATGTGGCACTGAGTGGTATTGTGAGGAGTGTATGTTGTATTCTGTAGAGTGTAATTATGTGGTTTGTAATTATGTGGCACTGAGTGGTATTTGGAGTATATGTTGCGTTGAGCACAGTGTAATTATGTAGCATATAATTATGTGGCACTGAGTGGTATTGTGTGGAGTGTATGTTGTATTCAGTAGAGTGTAATTGTGTGTGAAGGTGCAGAGTTTGTGAGGGTGCAGTGTGTGAGGGTGCAGAGTGTGTGAGGGTGCAGAGCATGTGAAGGTGCAGAGTGTGTGAGTGTGCAGAGTGTGTGAGTGCAGAGTGTGTGAGGGTGCAGAGTGTGTGAGGGTGCAGAGAGTGAGGGTGCAGTGTGTAAGGGTGCAGTTTGTGAGGGTGCAGTATGTGAGGGTGCAGTGTGTGAGGGCACAGTGTGTGTGGCCTAAAGTAGTGTGAGGGCGCAGTGTGTGTGGCCTAAAGTAGTGTGAGGGTGCAGTGTGTGTGGCCTAAAGTAGTATGAGGGTGCAGTGTGTGGACTAAAGTAGTGTCACGCATACACACATTCAAATACACATACACTGGTGAAGGCTTGTAGACACACAGAAACACTATATACATGCTCTCAGACTTACACATCAGGTGAAACTTCCCTGAGGCAGTCCTTGACATGCCCTTGTGTGTGAGGTTTTGTTGGTATTTGGTTGCACCTAGTTCTGGGATGTAGTTGTAGGAGAACAGTGTACAGAATAGGGGCGCTCAGGCAGAATGAAGAGGCAGGACAAAATGGACGGGGTGAAAGTGAAGAGAGGGCAAAGAAGGGAGAATGGATGGAGATACAGATAGAGAACAGAATAAGGAGGGAAAAAGAAGAAGAGAAGTAATCTGAATAGGTAGAGGGGAAGAATAAGAGAAATATATTGGATGGGTGGAGGAGATTCAATAGAAAACCCGGGAGAACAAAGAGGGCAGAGTTAGGGGAGAAGGCAACAATGAAACAGAAGAGGACAGGAAGCGTAACCGAATGGGAGAAGAAAGGATGTGCTACTTCTAGCACTATTGAGAGTAAAATTATCGTTTGATATTACGAGCTCAAAGGTTACTAAAACTCAAATTATTCCCATTGCGATTTCCAAGATATGTTTCTATCTATTTTTTTTGTTTTTTAGAATAACAAATAAGACTGCAGTTTACTTGGGAATCTTGATTTTCTTGGAATCCAGTCGAGCAGTTGGAAAGAGACAAAAAAAATGGTAGGAAAAGAGTAGGGGGGAAGATGTGTTGTGGCTCCCTGCTGTCCATTTGGCGTTGCTGGTCTTTCGTGTGAAGCTTTGTGACAACAACTTGTTAATTTATGTTAGTATGAGTGCCCGAGCAGAAGTCTGATGCTGGCTGCAAGCAAACCAGCATGAGTGCGGAGAGAGGCTCAGAGGCTGCAAATGGTGTGTGATGTGCACGAGCCCACACACATGCACTGTAGGCAATCCGCCTTTGGGAGCATTTCTGAGAGCCCCTACTTAATATCTCGGCCAAAGCATTGCTAAAGCAATGCCTTAGATGAGACCTAAAAAGGGAGGTGGTCCTGCGCTGACACTTAAGCCAGCTTCGCATTGTACTCCATTGGGTAGTTGCGTTTGTCTTGCCTCTCCTGCCTAAACATCACAGGAATAGTAGCCTGGATTTTTTTCTTTTTTGGTGTCACTGATGCAGGTGACGTCTTGGGAGCAGACAGTGGTAGGCCTCAGTGGTGCAGTCACTGTACTCTCTTGCCTTGGTGTCTCAACCTGAGTCTTGTGCTGATGCAATGAATGTTGCTGATTTTTTTTTTTTTTAAATATATTTTTATTGCAGGAATCAGTATAACATTACAGTAGCAACCAGCATTGTATCACAAGCAATATTAACAGTATAAAGCCCTCTGGCCCCCCACCGTACAGTCCGTACACAGCCAACGGCCCACAACCCTGGGGTCGGGCGGCGAAATGCAATGGGGGTCAGTAGGAAGTTGGAGCTGGTCCGGATAATGCTCAGTCCGTCATCTGCTTTTCCAAACAAATCTAAAACCCCCAAAATAAACCCCTCCCACATAAATGTCTACCAACTAAGAAACCCCCCCCCACCCCCCACCACCAGCGCCAGGGAGCTAACAACCTAGTATTCTACTATTGGACCCACAGGGAAGTCAGTAGGACTGTCAGTACTAACGTTCAGCGGGACTCGGCGTGAGTCACTTCTTCACTTTCAGAATCGCTGGGGGCACAATAATCCCTGAGGGCCTGCACCAACATTTCCCACTCCAACGCGGCCTCCTGCGCCTTCTCATTACCCCGTCTCCAAGCCAGCTGATATCTCAACGCGCTTTCTCCCGCCGCCCACTTCAAAAGCTCACTGTGCCATCTGCTGCCTGCCGGACCAGCCCGTGCCTTCCAGTTCCTGGTCACCTCTCGCTTAGCAAGGAGGAGCCCTAGGTCAATAAATTTACTAGAGATTTTATTCCTGGGGGTATGGGGGAACCAGTGCAGGAGCCCCCCCGCCGCATCCAATGACAGGAGTCTTCCTGTCACCTCCTCCAGGGTCGCTATTACCTCCTGCCAGTAGGACGTCAGTCCTGGACAGGCCCACAACATGTGTAGGAGGTCCGCCTCTTGAGCCGGGCATCTAGGGCATTCCGCCGAAGCCGTGGCAAAATATCGCCTGATTTTCACCGGGGTCAGGTACGCTCTATGGAGAACATAATAGTGGACCAGTTGGAAACGGGCGCTACGTGTGCCCTTCCAGGCTCGCCTCACTAACTGGGACCAGGTCGTCTCTGGGATCTCCCTACCAATGTCCTCCTCCCAGCGAGCCTTCAGAGTGGTGAGAGGAGCCAATCCCTCGGTAATCAACCTGCCGTAGAGGCTAGTGACCGCCTTCACCGTGCCCGCCGACATCATTACGTACTGGCACACCTGAGATAAATGGGGTTCCTCCTGCCCGTTCTTCCAGTGTGCCTGGATCGCTCGCGCAATGGCCGAGTGGAGCAGAAAGTCCCCCCGGGAGATCCCGAAACGGTCAATGAGATCCTGAAAGGACAAGAGCGCTCCGTCCTCGTATAGATCACCAACGAGCTGTAAACCGGAATCCTCCCAGGCCGCCAAACGTGACCAATCCCCTCCGTGGGGGAGGGCCGTCAGCATCCCCAACGGTATTTCCGGCGCGTACGGTGTTCTCAGGTGGCCTCGGGCGTGGGCCCGATTCCAACACAGGCGAATAGTCCGCTCCTCCATCGACAAGTCCCGCAGGACTAAACGTTGTCGCAGCGCTATAAAGGAGAGAACATGCCTGGCTATACCCGTCCCCCTTCTGTCTTCCGGGCCCCGGAATTCCCTGGCGACCTCCTGGGTGAAGGTTTGGAGCTGCGCCGCCAGATAATACTTCTCAAAGTCCGGCACAGCAAGCCCCCCCTCGTCCTTCGGCCTCATCAAGGTGTTGAGGGCCACCCGCCGTCGGCCTGTTCCCCAGAGGAATCCAACTACCATAGAGCGTAACCGACGAAACGTGGCCGGTGGGACCCAGATCGGTAAAGTCCGGAAGTAATATAATAACCGGGGAAGTGCCACCATTTTGAGCAGAGCGATACGTCCCGCCACCGAGAGCGGCAGCGTGGCCCAAAAGTCCATGCAACCTCGGAGTGCTCGAATGCAGCGGGCAATGTTCCCATCTAGGAGGTCGGGTTGATCGTGGTAAACGAATACCCCAAGGTATTTAAAGCAGTTGGGCTCCCATCTAATCTCCCTACTCAGCGCAGGGGCGGGGGTATCCCTGCGTACCGGAAAGAGACAGGTCTTGGACCAATTTACTCGGAGGCCCGAAACCACTCCAAACTCCGTGAGCGCCAACTCCGCTCCACGTAAAGCGTCGATCGGGTCCTCTAGGAAGAGCAACAGGCCGTCCGCATATAGCGAGACATAATGCGGGCCCGCCGGCGTCCACAAGCCCGTATAGTGGGCACCCGAGCGAAGGTGCAGCGCCAGTGGCTCCACCGCCAGCGCAAAGAGGAGTGGGGACAATGAGCACCCTTGCCGCGTGCCACGTTCTACCGGATACCGCGATGAAATCAATGGGCCCGCTCGGACCCTGGCCGAAGCAGAGGCATAAAGAACCCAATGAATGTTGCTGATGTTGGCAATACTACTGCACTGCTGGAGACTGGGCTGCTATGCATAATGCAAATTTCTTCCTCTTCTTCACCTTCCACCGTAATTGGATTGGATTCCCTGCTCAGCCTTTCACCCCTTTCACCAACACCACTTGCAGTTCTTTGGCCACTAAGGTGTGTCTCCAACTGGATTGTGTGGTGCTTTCCTCCAATGTGTTGTTTGGCCTCCGGTACCATAGGCAGTACTAAGCTTACTCCAACTAACACTTGATCTGCAAATGGAGCTATGGGAATGTTCTGCTCCTTCTTGCGAACCGTAAATAAGTCCCAAACTGGGAAGGTCCACTTTCTGATGCTGGTGCCGCTGCTGATGTTGGATAAACTGGCAGAAGGTGGGTGTTTTATAGTTTGGCTCTCTGCAGTACCTACCTCTACTGAGGTGTTCGTGAATGTAAGTCACTGCAGAAACTTAGCAAATATGGCTGCTAACTGTGGTGGTATCAGTGGTGCCACATCCCTCACAGCTCACATTTGAGGGAAGGGTGGCAGTATTTGGTTCCTTCCTAGTTCTTTTTCTTAGTCAGTCTATCCCGTAATGATGGTACAGGTAGATCTTCCTGTAGGATCGAATTACATTTTCTTAAATGGATGAATTTCTAGATCCCTAAGTTTACTCTTATAGAAACTTTTTTTCATTGTTACCTTTTCCTGTTCAGGGCAGTATATACTCAATTCTGGACCAGGAGTGAAAGTCCTATTTTGCTCCTCTCTCTGGTATCATATGTTTATGATGCTCCTATATATTTTGAAACATAGCTAGATAAAGAAGAAGAGAAATAAAGGAGAAGGGGATTCATATCTTTCCTTGAGCCGTTCTTTCATTTCATGCTGTTAGATACAATCATGTATTATTTACCTTTCCTATGTGCAGGAGTGCTTTGTAATTTTCTTATGGATGCTTAGTTTGTGCAGTCTCTTGATCTTGGTAGTGGTAAAATTATTTCTGTGGATAATGTAAGAAAGTGTGTTACTGGAGTGTCCTTCTCCTTTCTTACATAGGTACTGTTTTTTCATAGAATGCCACCCTTCCCTCAAATGTGAGTAAAGCGTGCTAATGAATGAGAATGAATGAGCAGAATATATGTGTGGAGAGACACTAGTCCAACACTGAAATATAACGGAGGGATCCCCTTTCTCCTTTTTTCAAATGTGGCACCGGAGCAATTATGCTGCAATCGAGGTACAATAATATTTCCT
This sequence comes from Lissotriton vulgaris, assembly GCF_964263255.1. Taxonomy (NCBI): domain Eukaryota; kingdom Metazoa; phylum Chordata; class Amphibia; order Caudata; family Salamandridae; genus Lissotriton; species Lissotriton vulgaris. Next base: position 346,036,851 of record NC_141685.1, on the reverse strand, counting down.
CACGCAAGAAAAATGTTTTCCTTAAATAAACAGGTAGCGGCTAAACAGAAAACAGATATGTCTCTTGCAAATAAGATCCGTACAGTAATGTGCATCAGGGTTAGAATGATAAGGAGTAGTGAAGAATAGAGAGCCCCTTTCTAATTGTATCTTATTGTTTTATATACACAGAAAGGATATGTACTAATGATGAACCCCATGAATATTGCTGTCCTGAAGAAGGTGTTTACATATCAGTGAGACAACACCAAAACGCGTCGACGCACAGACAAATAGAACCCAGCCAAATCCCAATTAGATAACAGATATACCTGGACTTTGGATACTGTGATCTTTATTTTTATCCTGTGTTTCATAATTGTATGAGGATACTGGGTCATGATAAAACAGTAGTAGGGAATACTTCTCACCTACAGTTTATAGGGGTTGTTTTTGTGAGTTATTATGCTTTTTGAAACTGTGGAAACTAATTGACTGTAATTTGTACAATTTGTGTGGTCTTCTTTTTATTATTGTATATTTATATGCACTACTGTATATTCGTATGTATTATAGTATTTGATTTGTTGAAATTTGATAAAATTGTATAATTTTTTATTGATGCATTGCTGACAGTGATCTGAATTTTAACCCAAGAAAGAAGATTTTAATAAAATACAAAGACTGTAAACGTCATATTTTTGTGTTGGCCTGACATACAATAACAACTGTGTCATTTGAATGATCGATGTGTATGAGATATTGTTTGTGGAGAAAAACGTATATAGTCCAGGGATTTCCCTTTGACTCAAGTTGTCGACAGTACCCTGTTCCCGGGAACTCAGTGGGGTCTTCTCTTTTGTGAAATCAGATACACTGGCTGTCTACACAAAATGATCATTACGATATAATGTGGTGACCCACAAAAGTCCAAGGAACTGGGTAACGTTTGGTATAGAAAACAATGGTCCTAGACTACTTAAGTTTATACTTAAGTTTTGACCAGCATTCAGTTAGTAAAAATATACCAGGTACATATAGAATTCACATTGTATCATTAATGTACTCCCAATTCCTTCACAATTCAAGCATTTATATCATCAAATTACACAAAAGCACAAAGTATAGCTCAAATGGTGTCTGTTTTATTCCTCAATTATTTTTATATTTATCACAGATCACCATATTCAATGTTTTCAATAAAGAAAGGTTGCTCCAAAGGGAGTGTGAAAAAGGGGAGAGTGCTCGTGAAGTAGGACAGATATAAAGGAGGGGAATCTAAAAGATAGACCAAACAATCACTTTCACACTCAAATATTTATTAGTAAACTGGTCATGGTTCACAGGGGGACCAGTTTTACAAGTCGGCCTGTTCCTCATGTATTTACAAGTATTTCTTATTTTCTGATGGTGCACAGAGTTTATTCATCAGGTAAAGAGTCAGGGTTGGGATGTTGCCAGGTACAGGCTCACTGGGGGAGAGTGTCTATGATTCGAACCTGGAGCATAGAGGGTAATTTATTGCTCTGCAGGTGGGTCTTCCTTAGGACGGGGAGGGGGGGCAACCTGAAGGTGCAAATGAATTGTCTAATTAGAGGCATGAATTAAGAGTATCAAATTTCATTGAAAACTGTGTGCCTACTCACTGAGCACTGAATACCGCTCAGAACTAAAGTGTAAACTTAAGTAGACTAGGACCATTGTTTTCTATACCGTCTACACAAAATGGCCATCAACCACATGGTCACAACAACCAGTAAGACGGCATGGCCACAATAAAAAAGACATGCAGGCATATAGCACAAGCACACTGGCTGTCTACACAAAATGGCCACCAGCCACATTGTCACAACTAGGCCTGGGCGGTACACTGCGAAGTGACAAAAAACTCTGTGGAGTTCTGCAAGTGGCTTACTGTGGCACAAACTGCCTTTCACGCCGATCTTCCTGTAGCTCGGGTAGAAATTCTACCTGAGCGGTAGCTCACGCTCGCCAACTTATCTCTGGCAATCACGAGCGGGGAAAAAATTCTGCTCTGCATTTCTACACTTCACAAGCTCTGCGAAGTGTAACTGCGCGGAAAACCCCAAAAACTCTGTGAGTGAGGTGGAGGTCACTGTCCAGGGTTAGTCACACCAAGAAGCAGCAACCATGGAAAACAAAGATCACATGCAGAGCTATGGGAAAAGCCCACTGGCTGGCCACACAAAATGGCAACCAGCCACATGGTCACAACAACAAGCAATACAGTATGGGGAACAAACTAAGAAGAACACATGCAGGCTTATGGGAAAAGCAAACTGGCTGGCTACACAATATAGCTGACAGCAACATGGTCACAACAAGAAGCAGGATGGCTGTAAAACAAAGAACGTATTGTGGCCTATTGACACTGACTTTACAAAATGGCCGCTGGCCACATGGCAAGGGAACAAAGGCAAATGGCGGCCTATGGTAAGCACACACACACAAACACTCACACACTGGCCAAACAAAGGAGGCATGGTAGCACAGAGAACACATCCTTCATAGGCATTGCCCCACCTATACTCTGTTTGCAGGAAAACAAAACGTGAAATACCGCTAACAAAAACACATTTCGCATTTTAATCCAATGCCATCAATGGCCTAAATGATGTTCCAATTCAACAGACACCACATAAAGAGTTGCTTCATGCACCCATGACTAGCACTGGGCCTACTACCTGGAAGGCTGTTGTGCTGTACCTTTAAGGCACATGTGTATCGCTGGTCTCTAGTTCTGCTGCATGCTCCATGGTGTTCTCGAGACCACATCTTTGAAATGTTTTGTTTTGAATGTATGTTCACGTGCATGTAGTGTTATATATGCATTTGCAGGTTCCTGTTTATTTTCATAATGTATTTGCAGGCAATATATGTTGCCAGCTGATGCTGGCATCTGGAGGACCGGCTGTGCACATTGTGGGCTCCTTATTATACTTCAATTCTTGTAATAAAAAGTTAACTGCATCTGTAGTCAAGGATGGCTTTTTTCATGTGAAGTGATTTATTTATGGTCAAAACACGCACTACAAAGGCCCATTGGCAGTCTAGGCGACACTGTGGATTAAATGAATATTACAAATTTATTAAAAAACATGGAAAAAATATAGTGAACTGCGCAACATTTTTCATTTTTAAAAGAAGAAAAATTACATGCAAAATAATCACTTGGCCCCTACAGAAATCGCAGGCCACCGATATCGATACATTTTAAAAATTGAATAAAAGTGCAAATAATTCCAGGGGAATGCCTCCAATCAAACAAACAACACCCTTAGACAAAGTCCATAAATCCAATGGTATACATGCAGCAGGCAAGGAGAGTGATCTTTTCAGCTCCAAATCCCAAATCCCAATGAAAAGTGACTAGGAGAAGGACTAAGCAGTAGGAGGAGGCTGCTGGACAGGAACAGTAAGTTGGAGACTCTAGGGCACTTCCTTCCTGTGTGGTGTTTATTTTTATAAAATCAATCCTCGCACAAAAAAAACAACACCAACTGTACATTTGAGTAGGTTTTTACTCCAAATTCTTTTGGAGGATTTTGATGCTTCTCTGGCAGACAATCTTCCCCAGATTACAGCTGCAGGAGATCCTGCGCGTTTAGGATCATGTACGTCACAAAACATCTCCAAGAAGTTGCTGGCATGCGCCAAAGAAGTGTTAGCACTACAAAATCCATCAGGAACTTGCGACGACCTAGAAACCTTCGTGGAGCTTCCTAACGGTTCTGAAATCTCGTGGTCAATCACATGGGCCAGGAAAGTTGCTCCTGCGGGTGTGCAAAGATATTTCAAGCATGCTAACAAAAAAATACCTCTGCTCAATTGCGGAGTGTGTAAGTAACTCTGCGTTCTACATGGAACTCGAAGTTGCCAAACTCCACTTATCCCTGATAGTCTGACTCACAACATTTTGGTATTGTTACCACCTATTCAGTAGGAAAATTGTGTCAACAATGGTAGGAACACTGTATGCAGTGAAACAGCATCTTTCCCTCCTGTCTGAAGATATCAAATTTTCTATTGGGTCCCAAATCTCCACATTCTAAAGGATTTATTGCTACCTATAATAAAATTCCTAAAATGTCTCAAATAGAAGCTGTCACATGTTTAAGACAAACTGATCAAGATAATTTGGAGAAAGTGCCTGCTGTTCTGTTGTTGATAATACTATAGTACACTGGGGCCGACTCAAAAAGGCAATCTAAGACACAAGTCTATCTTTATGACTTTTGGTATTCACCGAAGTCATTTACGAGTCGTTTTGTTGTATCCACAGTTGGGCTGCAGTCTCCAACTAAGGCCATATGGCTGAGATACCCGCCACCCCCTCTCAACACATATCCCCAAGGAGTGACCCTCCCGGCCGTATTTATTAAAATATGAAACAAAATTAAAAACAAAATTAACAGTTTCATATTATGTACAATTTCATAACCACATTGCGATGTTTGGCTAACCTTAACATATTCTCTAATACAAAGGTCCTCCTAGCCGAACTAACATCCTACAAAACATTTACTTGAAATTTTGAAATTGTACATCCTAACGTTTAAGGGCCAACGGCAAGGTCGTAACCGGTGTCAAGATCCCTAACCCAGAAATATCCCCCTCACTTGTGAGGGGCGGCACAGAGGCGTACCTCAAGTGCAACTTACCAATTTCCCTTGACTTGACGGGGGCCCCAATAAAACTCGACGCCACTTAAAGGTCGTACGAGGACTCGTGTGAGGTATCTAGAAGGTAGCGTAGACCCCCCCCAAACCGCACACAACTTACCACATCTGCCGTCGCAGACGTCCTGGCCCCGGGAAATTCCCCAGGAGGGGGCTGTAACCCCTCCTACCCAGGAAGGGGTCTTGACCGCCTTTCCTTTCCTTTCGGCGACCCATCCTTAGAAGGGACCGCCTCCCCGTTGAGGGGCCAATGGCCACCTCCCCCGCGCGCTCCCATCCGTAATGGGTGACGCCCACTCATAGGGATCTTCCAATTAGTGCTCACCGATCATGACCTTACCGCCCGACCAAAATAAATACGACAATGCTAACTAATTACAAATGACTAATTCTAAAAGACAGTAGCAACAACAACTTTATTAAATGCATGCTTACTCATGGACACTAAAGCAGAATTACTTTATTTGCGAAACATAACACCAATCGACCATTCTTTATTGCATACTCAAAGTCATCACGATAATACGACAACCTGCAAACGAAAAATCAGAATTAAACATCAAACTTTATTCAAAAACCAATCGCTGTCTTCAGGGGCTGGTGGGTGGGTCAAAAATGGCTCTTCGTTCCGTCTCGAGCTCACGTGCAGCGAGGAGGTGCAGCTTCAGAGCACAGGAACAAGAGGATGCCTTCTGGTCTTGCTTCTCCTTTTATCCGTCTTCAGGGCTGGCGTAAACCCGCCCCTGCCTGCCCAAGGGCGTGGCCAGCCGCGTCCGTGTCTAGGCCAACCCACTCTAGGGCGGGAAAAGGCGCGCCCCGGCTACGCCGCTTCGGGCATACCAGCCGAGACTCGCCTCCCGCCCAAGATGGCTTCCCGGGGGGATCGTGGTACTCTGCCATACGTTCGGGGGGACCGAATGGTCGCCCCTTTCCATATGGCTGAGATACCCGCCACCCCCTCTCAACACAAATCCCCAAGGATGGGAAACCGGAAACAATTCTGAAGTTTTTGGAAGACGGGAGGGAGTGACCCTCCCGGCCGTATTTATTAAAATATGAAACAAAATTAAAAACAAAATTAACAATTTCATATTATGTACAATTTCATAACCACATTGCGATGTTTGGCTAACCTTAACATATTCTCTAATACAAAGGTCCTCCTAGCCGAACTAACATCCTACAAAACATTTACTTGAAATTTTGAAATTGTACATCCTAACGTTTAAGGGCCAACGGCAAGGTCGTAACCGGTGTCAAGATCCCTAACCCAGAAATATCCCCCTCACTTGTGAGGGGCGGCACAGAGGCGTACCTCAAGTGCAACTTACCAATTTCCCTTGACTTGACGGGGGCCCCAATAAAACTCGACGCCACTTAAAGGTCGTACGAGGACTCGTGTGAGGTATCTAGAAGGTAGCGTAGACCCCCCCCCAAACCCCACACAACTTACCACATCTGCCGTCGCAGACGTCCTGGCCCCGGGAAATTCCCCAGGAGGGGGCTGTAACCCCTCCTACCCAGGAAGGGGTCTTGACCGCCTTTCCTTTCCTTTCGGCGACCCATCCTTAGAAGGGACCTCCTCCCCGTTGAGGGGCCAATGGCCACCTCCCCCGCGCGCTCCCATCCGTAATGGGTGACGCCCACTCATAGGGATCTTCCAATTAGTGCTCACCGATCATGACCTTACCGCCACAGGACCGGATAGTTGACCGGCTATCCGGACCCCCCACCACACTTCTACCTAAAGGTCATGTTTTAACGTCTTTAGCCAAGCTATGAAGTCTCCTATGAGTAACTCATTCCCCACCCGAGACAAATGAACACCATCCCTCAAATACATACTGTCCACATTAATACAACCATGCGAAATAGAATGCAGTGTATTGGAACGGAACAACCTACTCACTTTGTTATTAATTTTCCTTACAGAATGATTCAAAGCTGACACAGAAAAAGCCCCCCGCCACACTTTACGTGGGATCATATGGGACCACGTAATTGTGCACCCTGGAACTCTCCTTGCTAACCAACTTACAGTGGAAAGCATTGCCTCAAGGAGAAGTCGTCTACCAGTGGTGACCAAATCATTGCCCCCAAGATGTACTATGACTACAGACGGCGGTGACCTCGTCCGCCCTAGCAAACCCTCGAAAAACGATTGAAACTGGTCAATACAGAGACCGCCCCTTCCGTAGAAGGACACACTGTACCCGTATTCCCCAGCCACGTGAATCATGTCACCTGTCTTGAATACGTCCGCGGCACGCCTCACGTATGAGTGGCCCACGACCCACACCTCCCTTTTCACAGCCGGTGATGTCTGACCGCTGGCCCGGTGTTGGGTCGACTGCATAGTCCGCCCCGCCTCGTAGGCTTGCGCAACTGAAAACCAAACAAACAAGAAGCGTGAGTACATCATTACAGCTTCACAACATGTGCAAACGCACATACCTCTTATAACAATTGGAGGACCAACGCCCCACCCGTTTAACTTGTTCCACATTCAGACCCCTGGCTGTAGCCTCTGTAGCAGCCCCTATCCGAAAGGAATGGGTCCCAAACTCGCCCGGGTTCAAGCCCGCAGCTGTAATCGACATCGCAAGCACCCGCTGAAACTGAAACCTTGTCAGTGGGGTGGCGTCAGCGTGTCTCAACAAGGTCCCCCCCCATGATGCCACCCTTCGTGTTAAATAATCCTCTAAACACTTCACCGGGCACATGGAGGACCCGGGAATCCTGCGTATGATTATGCAGTCACCCATCCCACTCTGATCGGTCTTGGACCTCACAAACGAGACAGTCATTGTCTCCCCTCTGATCTGTACGTGCTCTGCGCACAGCCCTCCCGTCACATCCTGCTTGTTCCTTGCCACTAATTCGCTTACCCGCATAGCCCCATGAAATGCCAGCGTAAAAGCGGCTCGGAATAATACTGTCTCAAACTGAGATGAACAAGTTGCAGGGAGTCTGGATAATAACTGGGCCAACCTATCCAAACCTATCGGGCGCCTCTCATCTACTCTGCGACCCTCAAGGCATTGCCACCCACGTAGCGCTTTTTGTACAACGAAAGACGCTGTCGGGTCCTGGATCCCATGAGCCCTAGCAACAAAGGAAATGGCAGCCCAATGCCTCTGGGCCGTGGCCACCGATTTCCCTGCCAGATGTAAAGACATCAGAAAGTTCACTACCCATTCCTCCTGGCCCCAAAGCTCCTCTCTAGCAGTCCCTAAGAAGGCAAAATAGGACCGGAACGCCCCTTCATATGCCTTCCTTGTCCTGGGTGCTAAACTCTCTCCCACGAGGTTACGCAGTTCGGGGCACCGAGAGACCAGAGAGCTTCGGGAAAGGGTGCCGGCTCCGGGTCCGCTGTGGGAAGAAAACCCCAGAAGGCCTGCATACGAAAACGAGAAAGGGCATCAGCCGCCTGGTTCATTACCCCAGGGACATGTCTTGCCTTGAATAGCACATTCAATTGCATACACAGTAATACGATTTCCTTGAGCAGCCTCAAAATCCATTTGCATCGTGCTGCCTGGCTATTGATACACTCAACCACAGTCATATTGTCAGACCAGAATACCACAGAGTGATCTCTGAACCCTTCGGGCCACGTTCTCAGGGCCACCAAAATGGGGAAAAGTTCCAGGAAAGCAATGTTACTTGTCAGTCCACTGTCATGCCACCATGCCGGCCACTTTTGAGCAGACCATCGAGTGCCAAAAATGGCACCAAAACCTATGCTCCCTGCCGAATCTGTCCACAGCCCCAGCTCCTCAGAGGACACGGCCGGTTTGCTCCAGACGACTCGACCATTGAAATCCGCCAGAAATGCCAACCAAATGCGCATGTCCTGGCGGACCTCTGCCGAGAGCCTTGTGCGATGATGGCCCTCCTTCAGGCCGACCATGGCTTGAGCGATCGAGCGGGAAAAGGGGCGGGCCATTGGTATAACTCTCAGGGCAAAATTCAACTGTCCCACTAACTGCTGTAATTGATGCAGCTTAACCTTAGATTCACTTATACACATTTGCAGGGATGACCTGAACCTTAACACTTTGTCACCTGGTAAACGGAAACAACCTTCTCCGGAGTCCAACTCGATCCCCAGAAACTCAAGGCAAGTCGAAGGACCAACAGTCTTACCTGGTGCCAATGGCACGCCAAACTGATTCATCAAGACACAAAATGCAGCCAAAGCCTGCCCACATTCCGGATCCCCGGCTGCCCCCAGGAACAAAAAATCATCGAGATAATGCATCACATGTTGGAAACCCGTCTTCTTTGTGAAGACCCATTGTAGGAAACTACTGAATTTTTCGAAATAGGCACAAGATATAGAGCACCCCATCGGCATACACCTATCCATGTAATAATGACCCTGAAACATGAAACCTAGGAGACGCTGATCGTCTGGATGTACCGGGAGCAACCGGAACGCTGACTCGATATCAGATTTTGCCATCAGCGCACCGGGCCCCAGGCGATTCAAAATGGCTACGGCCTCATCGAAGGATGCGTACCCCACCGAACACACTTCCGGGTCTATCGCTTCGTTTACGGAAGCACCACGTGGGGCTGATAAATTATGTATCAGCCGAAACTCCCCCGGGTCCTTCTTGGGGACCACCCCTAAAGGAGAACAAACAAAGTTAGCAACCGGGGTACACTAAACGGGCCGGCGACTCGACCTCGAGTAACCTCCTTCCAGATCTTTGCCTGTACCACGGTCGTATGCTGCAAGACCGATATCTGATTTTTACATTTCTCTACTCCTTGAAAGTCCCCCACTGGGATGCGGAAACCATATGAAAACCCGTTCCGTAACACCCCAGCGGAAACACGATCCGGGTATTCGCTGAGCCAGGGAATCATTGCCAAGGTATCAATCGGGGTAGGTAAAGGCGCCCCTCGGACTATGTTAGACCTGTTTGGCACCTCCTCTACCCCCGTTATCACCCGTTTTGGCTCTGCACGTGGACTCAGGATGGGATGATTGCCCACACCCACTACATTCGTGTCTAAATTTGCACGACCCCTGGGGCCTAGTACATTTGCCCCTGTTAAAGTTCCAACAAACTCCCCTTTTACCTGTATTGCTGGTAGGCCTCGAGTGACTGTCGGTACCCGTACCTGATCGAAAGGGCGTCCCCGCATATTGGCGGGAGGATTCGCCAACGCTACTCCCTACCAATGGCAATTTCAACATACCAGTATCCTCCATTTTGGACCAGGACACAGAATCATAACAATCCCAAGTTAAATTTTTATCATGTTCTTTTGCCTTTCTGAACAGATTATCATAGCAGAACCAATGATTACCCTCGTGTGATACAGAGTACCCCATGATCCGTGACTGATAAATCGGCAATTCGGGTAGCAATTCGGGCCTTCGTTCCCCCAAGATCGATGTAAAAATCCCCCACGCCTTGCCCCAATTGCCAATGTTTTCATTTACCTTAAAGGCGGCCATCTTTGCGCGCCAAACACTCGGATGCATGAGGTCTTTCTGGCCCTTAACATGCTCCATCTCATAATGATCAGTAAGCAACGAGAAGATGTTTACATACTCCCCTGCCCATATCTTTTCTTTAATAGCTACAGGGACATGCTGACCCAACTTTTCCCTTCGAGAGGGTGCTGACTCATCCCTCGCAATCGGCAATGGCCGCTTACCTGAACCGGATGCTGTCTCTGCGACTGAACCAGTCCCCTGTGACTTCTCTACTGCCGCAGCCGGCGTGGATACCTTCGCTGCTTCCCGTGTTTCACGCAGTTGCTTCATCAAGACCTGCGCGTCGACAGCCGTGGCGCCCTCGCTACCTTTACCCAACCACGCTGCTAATTGTGCTGCCAGTTCGGGCGGCATATCTTCCCCGGACACGGGAGTGACCACTACGGGAATCGGGTTCCCTTCCTCCGGCACGGGAGTGGGTGCTTCGAGCGGGGTACTGGGAACCGGGATGTCTCCCCCAGCTGCTCCCCTCCTGGGCCTCTTGCCTTTTCCTCCCGGGGCTGCTCCCGCCAAAGGACGTTTCGGCCCCCCTTCCTCGTCTTTATCCATTCGCCTCTTTAGGTCGGTCACCTCTTTCATGAGAACACGTAGCATCTGGTCGGTAGTCATTCGCTTTCCCGCCTTCTTCGGCATTCTCCGACAGAGTATCTGAAAAACAAACAAGAACGATTACAACGCTCAAAAATGGCTCTTCGTTCCGTCTCGAGCTCACGTGCAGCGAGGAGGTGCAGCTTCAGAGCACAGGAACAAGAGGATGCCTTCTGGTCTTGCTTCTCCTTTTATCCGTCTTCAGGGCGGGCGTAAACCCGGCCCTGCCTGCCCAAGGGCGTGGCCAGCCGCGTCCGTGTCTAGGCCAACCCACTCTAGGGCGGGAAAAGGCGCGCCCCGGCTACGCCGCTTCGGGCATACCAGCCGAGACTCGCCTCCCGCCCAAGATGGCTTCCCGGGGGGATCGTGGTACTCTGCCATACGTTCGGGGGGACCGAATGGTCGCCCCTTTCCATACTCTCTGCACCCGGGCCGTATTCTCCGGCTCGGGCCATACTGAAGTGTAATCAATGGTCCGAACTACAATTTTTACAAAAAAGAAGCAATGAGAATGTGCATCACATCCCATAAAGGTTTGCCTCTTTGCATCATGGTACATTCAGTACGCACTTTACACTCCCCACAGTGTTGACACATTTGTAATTTGTAGAACCTCGACCCATGAATGCTAAGGTCTGCCACCGAACCCAGAGATCTATAATCTCTAATTGTTGAGTTTTAGTAGTGGGGTAGGGTCTAGGAAGGTCTGTCAGATAACATAACAGGGCTCAGATGTTGATGACATTATTGACATGCATCTCCTTAATAGTTTTTTTCTTTAGATAGAGGGACCCCTATCCTGTTAATACATTTGTACAATTGAATTGTAGGGAAAAAAATGTGAATCAGACATACTACATGTATTGTATAAATTCCCTACTGTCTACAAAGATTTGCATTGCACAATTATTATGGGAGACATTAATTTAACTTATGAGCCTAATTTGGTAGTCCACAAAATATCATCTATTCCCCCCTAAAAAAATTAGCAACAGTCTTATTGAGTATAAGCACCTCACTTGATACTGTCGGCCGATTACAAGCCAGGTTCGTGCACACTTCTCAGCACCCGTTGCTCTTTGGTGCCACTGTTTACAGATTCCAAAAGTATACTTTTCAAAGAGCAGTTCACATGAACAGAAAGCCTTTCAGTCTTTTTACAGTTTCTTTAAATCCTTTATTATTATTTCAAGTTATGCATTTTTCTAAAAAGAAGCAGCTAACTCGTTTTGTTCCAATTTGAAAACTGCCACGAGAACTTCTTCAGGGCTTTAAGAATTTGCCTAACTTATAACTGCAATGGTCGCTTGGAATCCTGTTTTGATAATGTCAATTTTGACAGAAAGAAGCAAGGTCAAATAACAAGAACTTATAACTGCAATGGTTGCTTACAATCCTGTTTTGATAACAAGAACAAGGACACCGTCTTGTGTCCGAAACGCGTCTGAGACAGCACCATTTATATGCACTGCAATAAAAGAATCTGGCACCAACCATATATTGAGTCCGTGTCCCTGAGTATGCACGATTGCATTTGGGGGTTTCGCTTAAATATGTGTGGACAGTGTTATACGTAATTTTATTATCACAAATCTAACTGTTAGGTGGCTCTATTGACTAATATTGGGCCCATTCAGGGCTAGATCATCAGCTCTTCAATTTGTTTAACAACAATCGTTGAAATGCATATCATCATAAGAACAGACTATATATTACTTTGCCCATTCCGGGCCCAATTCTAATGATATTGTGGATATTATTGAAAACTAATGAAGTTTTAATGATATTTATAGAATGAGATATTTATAACTTGCACTGATATGTATTGATATTTACTGGTATTTATTGATATTACTGATATTTATAGATATCCATATGTATATAAGTACTGATGAAACAGTACACAATGGATATGGAGGGAAATACTGATTAGGCATGTGGAAAAAGCATTCTCTATTACCCTCTTCAAGATGGCTGCAACTTTCATTGTCGGCAACATGCTTCATGAAAGTCCGTTATATTCACTAACATCACTAGTGTATTTAAACTTTGTGAAGTGATTGTCGCATTGACATTGATGAAGGCTGAAAGGCCGAAACGCGTTTGTCGAGCCATGGGACAGGAATAAAGTACTTTGAATATTTACAGATTTGAGTGTGCGCCATAATTTGTTGCTACAGAGGATTGGAGAAAATGTCAGCAGTGCACCACTGCTAGTGGCGGCACCCACCTGGAAGTGGGCAGTGGCTCTGGTGAAAAACTTGGATAGGCTGGCAAAGAATTAGTCTACCACAGTAGGTGAAAGTTGGGCCATTTCCGAAAAGGTAGAAATAGTGCATATGTGAGATGCATTACTGTCAGCGTTATCTGGATCAGCAATGTTCACAGAAAGTTGTACCTGTGTGCCGCTTTCATCTCGTACCTCACCGCCACCTAATCGTACTGGTGAGGTCTCAACGAATGCCGTCATCAGAATTGGTACCGCTGGGGACAACACGTTGCATGAGCCGTTACCGATCCAAGCAAAGTATCGACTTCCATAGGTACTTCTAATGGGAGTGAGAGACATATGTCTAACATGCATTCTTCTCCGCAGAGCAGGCATCGTAGAACAGGTAAGATGCAATCTTGCCAGATTGGTCTGAATGATAGAAACCATGTGGTATTCAGATCTCTTAGACGAGCCAGGCCGAGGACCTGTGTTATCCTATTTCGGTACCGCATTGCCATGATGGTTTGTTCCATGGTAATCTGGGTATTGCTGGTGACTGGACTTGCCATATCGGACAGAAGAAACAAAAAATAGAATTCCTGCTACGAGTCCCAAAATGAGAGGCAGGCCGCCGAACACAGAGTGCACGAAATCCGGGAAAATGCTCAGGACTGCTTCAAAGGGTGCTAACAGTCCCAAAAAAAGTGTCTTAAATACATGTGCGATGCCACTGGTATCTGACATGTTTAAAATTTGACCTAACATTTCTACGAAATATACGGGGCAGTTTGTTGATAATGATGCATGTATCTCTGCTGAAGTCCTTGCAACTTGCAGATCATGCGTTTCTCTAGACGAGGTTAAAGGCACAGTTTTTTTTAAAAGAATGTCTTTCATTCTGCTTAATGTATCAATTTGAATAGAAGAGATGTTCAGTGAAGGCCATATTGTTGCCTCCTTGTCTGGCTTGCTGTTTGGATACAATACTTGCATACAACAAGGGACCCTGGATGTAACACTAACGAGATAGGTCGTTCCTGGCAACATTCCACAACAGCTGTGATCACTTAACATAACGTAGCTGCAGTTGGAAAGCTGCCTGAAAACAGGTTCTATTTGTGTGGCTGGGGTGCCGTGCAGGTGGCAAGAAAGGTCATTAGAAGAACCCTCACAGGCTCCATGTAAATTAATTCCTTGACACAGAAGTGTACCACTTAGTGAGTAGTTACAATTGTTACCACTAAGAAATACCTCTTTTTCCCCCCACTCCAAAATCTATGTGTGTAAGGTAAATTCCAGGCCGACTTAATGTATCCTTAACCCAGCCTTTCATACAGACCCACTGGTATATGCTTTAGGCAATATTGAAACTGGAATGTCGTTATTGGTATAGTTATGGTACCATGTATTATCCATTCAATGACAGGCTTCTCGGAAACTGTGAATGGTAATCTTTCTAGTTTTTTAATGCTCAGCACCGTATAGTCTGCTCCTCTTTGTGCCAAAGAGATTTGTTTATCTGTAAGGTTAAAGATAGAAAATAATGACGTTGTGTTGATTAGACGCCAAGGCACATAGCCTGATCGCAGATTTTGTAACGTCCAGCCTAATTGTACAATAGAACGTAATTGGGACTGGCCATGTTGTAACATTAGCATGTCCTGTTTCTATTATATCAATAGCAGATGATACAATGCTGTCCAAAGAATAAATTCTGGAGGACAGAGTCGCTAACCCATTGTCCACTACAGACAGTGTTTTTTCCCAAATTAATACGATCAATTTCTCGTATTTTTTCAGCAGTTTCAATTTGCGTTACTTTCCAAACTTCGTTGTAAGCAGCATATATACCGGCGTATATGAAACGTTTTTGACACCGTTTGCGAGGTCCCACTAGGAAATCCCGCAGGTCAGCACCTTCTTTAAGTAAGGTCAAGTGTTTCTTAATTTCAGGTAGTGTGGATTTCTGTAGCCATTCAAGGCATAGTTTTCCTACACTGTACGTTGTTATAATCCCTGGATGTTGTCTCTGGGAATATCTTGGGTCTGGCCTGTTCTGTTTGAGCCCCTGTGTTTAGTTCAGGAATCTATCTTGACAGTTATTAGTGTCTGTGGGCCAGATCAACCATTTTTTCCAATCAGTATTAGTTCTGTTTTGGTGTAAAATATGGGACACGTCTAACCCCTCATCTGTAGTACTATTACTATCAGGCATAGGCTTTGGTATAGACGGGTTGTTTAAATCGTTTATCTTGGCTAGGCCAAGACCGGTTGTTTGTTGAATGGTTTCATTCAGGAACATTATTTGTTCTGGGATCATGCAGGCTCTGACTAATGCTTTTAATCCCTGTACTTGCCAATCTTTTGAACCCCAGATTGTTTTTGTTTCAATGTTGTCTTTCCAGAATTCAAAACCAAATGTAGACAACTGTTCATAAAATGTTGCAGAATATATCTGTTTTGTATTGGTCAACATATTTTTCATTCCTGTCTTATTGCCATTTTTTAAATAAAACGTTTCTGGATTTGTGATATTAAACCCTGAGAAGTATGGAAATGTCCATAAAATGTTTTTGAGCTGCCTTTTGGCGGTGTTGGACAATGTTCCTATTGATTATAAGTAAAAACATTTCTGGGTTTTGCAGATTTATGCAAATAGTGGTGCCCATAATGATTAAAGCAATACATTTCTTCATAATCAGATGAACCTTCTAAATAATCATGTTCCGTAAATTTTGCTGACATTTCTAAATCAGACATCATATTATTAACAGTCGCAAAGTCCCAATCATCAGAGAAAGTGATCGGTGAGACAAAGTCACTTAAAGAAACCTTGAACTGATGAGGATACTTCAATAGTTCCACCGGGCCATAGATGTCGTAATCAGTAGCGTCCCATGCTACACCACCAGGTAAAGAAATGGCTGTGATGTTTACTGATGACAGGTCTCTTTTTTCAACATGAGATGACTTGTGAGGTTTTAGGACAAAGTTGATTTTCTGACTTGCTGTGTCCATTGTACTGTATTTTCCATCAATCATTCTTCCCAAGCTTAAAACCAAAATGAGCCAGAGCAGGAGGAAAAGTACACCTAACACAATCCACAATTCAATCCATGGCGAAATCAGATATATTTCTCCAAATTGATGAAAGAGTTCTTTAATTTTTTCTTTGAAAGTTTTATTTGCTGGCTTTTCTTCATGTTCACTGGGATCTTCAGAAAAGTCATCGAAATTGATGAAATAGCCAGAGGCAGTTCTGTCAATTGTTGGAATCACATCAGGACTGTTATTAATCTTTGTAGTTGCTTCTTCTTTTGTCATTTTAGTATAGTCAGAGGCTACATCATTGTAGACAGGTGTTTCTTGATGAACTGTTGTAATTTGGGTTTCAAGAGGCACAAGTTCCATGGCTTTGTTGCATAGTTCTTCTTTATTCACTTCAGGTTTATCAAATGTGATTAGTCTTTCAGTTTGAACCTCTTGAATTGTAGTAAGGTTTGGTCTTCTACTACACCTTGGGAGTCCACCGGGCCTACTACTTATTATTGGCCACATGGTTGTGGTTTTACCAGGTTGATACAACTCTGTTCTCCTTTTTACCAGCAAGGGGCGGTAGTACTACTGATCTTGTTCCGTTGATTGCTAAGACAGGTACTGCTTTTCTGTAAGAAGGCCCAAATTCCTTCTTCACCGCGATCTTTTCTCTGACCAGATCCCCAATCTTTGGAATCCAGACAGGTCTTGCTGGGACAGGTGGTTTTTCTTCAATGGCCATTGGCTTTAGCTTTGTGTTACTCAGATTTCTTCTTGTTTCATTTAAGTCCTGTAAAACAGCCAAACGATCTTTGATATCAAAGGGTTTTTGTTCCACCACTGAAGTCTGACTATCGAGGTATTCGATTATCATTCTAGTACCAAACAAAAGTTCATACAGAGTGATTCCACCCAGGGAATTTATTGGCAGATTATTAAGACTACCTTGGAGATTTATTAGATGTTTGACCCACCCATCGCCCGTACCTAATACCCTCGCTGTTATAGATTGCTTTACGTCATGGTTTTTTCTTTCCACTACCGCATTACCCTGAGGATGGAAGGGACTAAAGTACTGCAATGCAACGTCCAAGCTGGCCATGGCCTCCTTGTAAGCTCGAGAGCTTAACGCAGGACCCTGGTCAGAATGTAGCGTGCCAATTGCGTATGTGCTGATAAAGACTCGCAGATTATTAATAACAGTTCTGGCGTCAGCCGAGCGCTGGGGCCAAATCCAAATAAATCTCGTCTCAATATTTATGGGGCTGCATTCGTCCATACGGACGCCTGCGTCTAGATAGTCTAATGCCATCCAATAGAGGTGTCTGGGCTGATCTGACTGTGCTCGAGCCATTTATCTGGTCCAGTTCATAACTGCGGTCTCTTTTGCAGTTCTGACAACCCATTGCAAAGTTATAAACTTGCACGCTCATTCCCGGCCACCAGTACTTCATTTGTAATTCTATTAGAGAAGTTAAGATCCCTTGGTGCCTAAGACCCCCTCCCATATGTGCTTCTTGAATCAAGTAAGCCCTCCGTTTCCTATTTGGAATTACTCTGTCCCCCACTCCAGGAATTTGAGCAAAAGGAACGGAGTTTGCATCAATTATGTATGTATTTCCGAGTGGGATGTTTAGAGGTAACGCCGCATAGTTGCCTTTCATTGAGGCTTTTAATGCTAGTAGCATTTCACCGTCTATTCTTTTTTTAGAACGCTTAATTGTAGCTATGGAAGCCGTGTGGATAGCTGCCTTTGCGGCTTCATCAGCCAATGAATTCCCTGCAACGTGAACGCCATCACGTTGATGACTCAGTGTATGGATCACGTGAGTCTTTTGTAGTTCTTTCTGTAAAAGAACTACTTGTTCCCAAAGCATTTTATGCTTTATGGTGGCACCTTTTGCATCTTTGAAGCCGTTTTGAACCCAAGTATTCATTATAAGACTGGACGCAGTAATACGAATCGCACACTATGAGTGTGGGGAATTCGCTATCGGCATTTTCAAGCGCCATCTTGAGAGCCTGTAGTTCAGCTCGCTGAGCTGTACAGTCTCTGAGTGATTGAGTTTTAGTGACCATTGGTCTGAATTTACCTATGCGCGATCCACCTTTTAAGATCGCGCATGTAGCATTGTATACTTGTTTATCCACAATCCAGTGTTGTGCTGATCCGTCTGTATATATTATACAGCCGTAATGTTCCAGAGGCAGAATTTCGGTCAGCAGAGGACATTCGTACTCGTATTGGAGAAATTCTTGTGTTTTCAAGCTAGGGTCAAAAACGTATTCAACATCTGTTGCAGCAAGAGAATTGACCCATTGTATTCATCTTGGATGTAAAGCTTTAGCATTCAGAATGCTCGCTCTTGTCACTGGGCAGGTACAGGTGTAACAACCGATATGCACTTTCCCTGTGCGAGGGCTCTTTCTTTTGCTATAGCAGTTTGAACCTCTGTCAGAATTTTCTCAGTTGAAGTAAATTTTATTTCAGCTTGTGTGTACTAGTGTGGTTTGTAAACTATTGGTACCGTTTCACCTTCGTTATAGGTCAGGTACGTGAATCTGCATCTTCCCGGGATGACTCGGATTACAAGGTTTCGTTCATTTACGCGTGTTTGTAGCTTTGTTTTTGCTAACATGTCTGTTTGTACTGAACGTAAAATTTCTGTGTGTTTCTGAGTCCAATTAGTTGGTTTGAAATCAGGTTTTAGTAATTTGTAGAGTGGTTTAACCCTCTCTGCGTAATTCAGAACGTAAGTTCTTCCAAAATTCAGGAAAACTAGAAACAATGTAAGTTTTTCAGCATTTTTGGTGCTTGGAGCAGCTCACATTTCTCTAAGAAATTGGCTGCCAGGCTTTTCCCTTCACTTGATAACTCATATCCTAGAAATAGGACAGTGAGGTGGGCAATCCGCGATTTTTTAAAGTTGAATTTGTACCCTTCAGATGCGAACCCAAGTATACTGGTGTTCACTCTTTTCAAGTGCCTGTACAAATCATTGTCTGTTAGATAGATGTCATCGACATAAGATAATGCCTCATCATTATACATTTGTAGTAACTCTGTTACTCTGGCTGAAAATAATCCTGGGCTATTCTTGAATCCCTGGGGGAGACGGCAAAATTGCCTCTGGGCCTCCATACTTGAGAAAGCGGTCAAATACCTGCTTTTGGTCAATGTTTTGACAGAAGAAACCATTTGAAATATCTAATGTCGTTTTATATTTTTTGCGCACGATGTTATTCATCAGTGCTGCACTGTGTGAATTTTGTACTGCATGTTTTGCAACAAGAGTTTAAGTGTCTGTAGTACAATACTAGATGATATGAATTGTCTGGTTTGGAGACAGGAAACAAAGGATTGTTCATTTGTGAGGTACATGTTTCAATCACCCCCTGGTACTCAAGTTGAACTAAGATCTCCCTGACTTGTTTTTTAGCTTCTTGCCTAACAGGATACTGCCTTTGTGCAGTAGGTTGATTTTTTAACTGGATTTTATGGTGAGGGGATTCCTGATCCCATCCTACATGATTTTTATATAATGCAGGGGCTTGGGCCACTGCCCATTTTCTAGCATATGTGTATTTTTTATGAATTGGAATATGATTTGAGAAGGCAGGCATAATCATTTCTTCACCATGTGGGCACTCCCTAACAAATTCTGGTGGCCAGTCTTTCTCAGCTAGAAGAATATAATAGCCTTTAGATAGCTTCTCCCAAAAGAGAGTTCTTATTTTCCTAGTTATGTCCCCTTCTATACGCAATGTTATTTCATATAATCTATGGGGTTCACTTACTCTGGTGTCTGCAGTTTCCACCTGAATGTACTCATTCGTGTCCACTGTCTACAGAAGATTCATCAGGAACTTGCGAGCTATGGGCACTTCTGCTGCGCTGTCTAGCATTGTCTGGGCCCACTCTCTGTTCTTGAGTTGTGTCCTCAGGATCCTCAGCATGTTTTATCTTTATGCTTGCTACCTTCTTTCTGGAAAATTGAGATTTTTTACTTTGGTTCCTTGTTTTTGGACTTGACGCGTTTTTCTTTATGTTCTGACCGTCCTCTTCTTTCCAATTTCTGCGAGGAAGCCTGAAAAGATCGAGATGGACATGTATCATTAACTTGATATCCGTCAGGTTTTTCAAATTATCCCTATTTCTGAGGTTATATGTTTTCTCAGAGGGCTCCCGTTGTGGAGACCTACCCCCCGTTCTGGAGATCTATCTCTCCGTTGGGGAGACCTTCCTCTGGACTGAAACTGTTTCTCTTTAGGAAGAGTCTGTCTGGTAGTTTCCCATTTCTTTTTAGGAGTAATTAAACTATTTTTAATGAATGATTTTTCAGGATTTTCTGTTAGTTGTGGTTTTAGTGGTTTCCCACCCAAACTATCTCTACCTAATTCTTCATAGGATTTTTCAATTAGTCTGGCATGTTCAAAAGGTTGTTATGTTATGTTATGTTATCCCGGGGTTTTATATAGCGTACGGCTACTCAGAAGAGTGTCCCGACGCTTTGAATTGCACACAATCTCATAACACAACAAGGAGAGTAAATAAAAACAGAGAGAAGGAAACCTAATAGGGCCAGGAACTAAGAGGTAAAAAGCCAAGTTTTGAGCCCCTTCCTAAATGCTAACAGGTTAGGGGAGCTGCGCAGGGACACAGGCAGTTTATTCCACAGCTGAGGCGCTAGTAGTTTAAAAGAGCGGCCTCCGATGCGGGCTCTCTTGACACGAGGAACCGTAGCAAGAAACAAGGCTCCTGACCTGAGCGGCCTAGCAGGGTGGTAAAATGTTAGCCTTTTCTGAAGGTATTTTGCTCCGGAGAAATGCAAGGCTTTGTATGCCAGAGTAAGAGTCTTAAAAATTATCCGCTTCCGGACAGGAAGCCAGTGGAGAGCCTCCAGGAGACCCGAGGCTCTAGCACGGCGAGAAAGTCCATAAATGGCACGTGCTGCCGAGTTCTGGACAACCTGTAACCGTTGGAGCAGGTATTCTGGCAGGCCGAGATAGAGGACGTTGGAATAGTCAATTCTCGAACCTATAAACGCCTGAACCGTGATCTTCCTGTGTTCCTCCGATAACAGGGGAAGAAACTTGCGTAGCATCCGGAGCAGTCCAAAGCAGGTGCAGTGAGACCGATTACCTGTGAGCGTAGTGTGAGGCCATTGTCGATCTTGATCCCAAGGTTTTTTGCCACCTGGGACGAACTTGCTGGTGGAAACATGTTCTCAGGCCACCACACTTTCCAGTCCGGGTCCGAACTGCACCCAAAAAAGAGGACCTCGGATTTATCCGAGTTGCACTTGAGGCTGTTATGTTGGAACCACTGAAACACAGCCTCAAGGAAACCCTGGATCCTACCTCCATCGAAGTCCGCACCCTTCTCACAGGTGAAGAGGAGCTGGGTGTCATCGGCGTAGGAAACGATCTGAGCCCCGAAAGACTCCGCCAGTGCCGCCAGAGGGGTCATGAAGATGTTAAACAGAGTTGGGCTCAGTACTGAGCCCTGAGGAACTCCGACACCCAATGGCGACATCTCGGCGGAGCAAGCAGAAGCCCAGACCGTTTGCCTGCCAGAAAAGATCGAAACCACTGGAGCACCGTCCCCCGGAGACCGATCTCTGAGAGTCTTTCAAGAAGACCCTCATGGGGGACGGTGTCAAAGGCCGCCGACAGATCTAACATCACCAGCATCGCTCTCCCACCCGAATCCAGCACCTCCTTTATCGCCTCCGAGACTTCCAGGAGAGCTGTTTCGGTGCTAAGATTGGCGCGGAAACCTGACTGGGTGGGGTGCAGTAGGTCGTGGGACTCCAAGTAATCGGCAAGCACCTTATGCACATGCTTTTCAATGACCTTCGTGAAGGCCGGCAGGAGCGAGATAGGTATATAATTCGCCAACACCTCCGCATCCAGACCAGGCTTTTTAAGCAGGGGAATAATCATTGCCTGCTTCCAGGCCTGGGGAACCACGCCCTGTGCAAGAGAACAGTTCAACAGGGGGTTCACAAGTGGAATAATGACAGCTGCCATTTTAGCCAGAAATTTAGCGGGGCAGGCATCCCGAGGGGAACCGGATTTAAGCCCAGCCATCAGGTCAAATGACGCGGCCATCGAGAGAGGCGGGAAGGCTGCCAGGGCCACACCTGCGTTAGGCAGGGTAACAGCGGTATTCTGCACCCGATCTGGCATCTCAGGCTCCAGCACAGGGAAGGAGTCCTGGATCCGTTGGATCTTAGATGTAAAAAAGTCCGCAATCGCCCTGACCCACGGCGCAGGAAGAGGGGCCTGAGTTGGTGCCTCGCGTGAGGTTGTAAACTCCCGCACAATGGCGAAAAGCTCCTTACAGGAATTGGAGGCAGCTTCAATTTTTCTCGCGAAATAAGCCTTCTTCTCCGAGAGGATGTTCCGATGATAGGCTTTCGCCAAAGACCTGTAGGCGAGTTTCGCCGTTGCGTCGTATTTCACGCGCCATGCTCTTTCCGCTACCTTGCATTGCCGACGTGAAGCCGCCAATGCTGCCGTAAACCAAGGGGCAGAAGCACCTTTTTCAGGTTTGCGGAGGGGTCTCAGAGGCGCAAGGTCATTAAGTCTCTCTGACAGCCAGGCCTGCACTCGCTCCACATCCTCCTCTAAGACCCCCGTTAGCGCACAGGGATGGTCCACGCAAGACTGATCCAGCAGTTCCGGAGTAACCCGGTGAAGTGCCCTGAATCCCACGGGAGTCTGCCGGGGGGCAGCGGAAGGCTTCCTAACTTCCGGGAAATAAAATTTCACCAGCCTATGATCAGACCAAAGCACCTGAATAGGAGCCAGCATCTCTATGGGAGTCGTAGAAAAGGTCAAATCTAGGGTATGTCCCTTCTCATGGGTCGGTCCAACATGATAGGGAACAAGGCCCAGAGGGGCTGTGACATCCAACATTTTAATCGTGTCAGCATCCGTTTCCACGTCCATGTGGACATTAAAGTCCCCGGCAACAATACAATGCTCTGACGTGAGTAGCAAGGAAGAGGTCACTGACTGAAACTCTTCAAAGAAAGAGCCCGTGGGCCCTGGCGGCCGATAAACTAGAAGACCCTTCAGCGATTGGTGTGGAGAAAGGATAATGGCAAAGGCAAGGGATTCGCAATCCTTAATCGCGTCCGAGGGGATGATGGTACAGGTGGCCATTTTGTTCACTATTAGTGCAACCCCACCTCCACGCCCCTTTGGCCTATCCTGCCTGAAGATATTATACTCGGGCGGAATAGCAGTGGCAATATCTGGGTTGGACGCCTCGCCAAGCCACGTCTCGGTGAGCATTAGAAATAAAGGTTTTTCTGACTCTAACAGATCGAATATATCCAGAGCATGCCGACCAAGAGATCTAGTATTAAGCAGTAGGCCCAGATGTTTAACGCAGACCGCCGCCTTCTGCGGCGCACCGACCAGATGTTTCTGCGGGCGCCAGCCACACTCAGGGCAGCAATGCTTGCCCTTGTGGCGAGCAGGAAACACCGTACGGCAGGAGCCATTAATATGCTGCCAGGAGCGGAGTTCAGATCCCGAGTAGTGGAGCATAATGCTCACATACAGAAGAAAAAATACAGAATAGATGGCCCAGTCCTGCCCGTCGCCTCGTACGCCTCCGGGACGCTGACGGGCGCAGACGGGCAGGACTCTGGCACGACTCCGGCTAAGCGACGGCGTCCCGCTGCGCGGGAAAGGACGACTTTAAATAGGCGTCTCCCACATCCACTCGAGCGTCGGGACACTCCAAGATGGCGCCCGCGCACACACACACTCACCCCAACCAAAGATGGCGCCCGCAAATGAATCAGCCCCGGAACCCGGACCCGCCAAATGGCGGTGTGTTTTCCAAAATTAAATGCGGGTGAGGGGACAGAAGCCCAGTGGAGCGGCGATTAAAAACAGGGGTTAAAGAACCTAAACAACAAAAATAGGCAAAGGGAGTTTTAAAAATAGCAGTTGTCCGAGCTAGGTGTCAGCGCGACCTGCGCTCGTGTAGCAATTCACAGGAAGCCTGAGAAAGTCAAGTCCGCCTTAAATAGGCGTCTCCCACATCCACTCGAGCGTCGGGACGCTCCAAGATGGCGCCCGCGCACACACACACTCACCCCAACCAAAGATGGCGCCCGCAAATGAATCAGCCCCGGAACCCGGACCCGCCAAATGGCGGTGTGTTTTCCAAAATTAAATACGGGTGAGGGGACAGAAGCCCAGTGGAGCGGCGATTAAAAACAGGGGTTAAAGAACCTAAACAACAAAAATAGGCAAAGGGAGTTTTAAAAATAGCAGTTGTCCGAGCTAGGTGTCAGCGCGACCTGCGCTCATGTAGCAATTCACAGGTTGTTCTGCTATATCTGTTTCTTTTCATTTTTGGCGGATCGCCACTGATGCTACTTCTCCTCTTATGTTGGCTAGTAGTACAGCCGAGACTTCTGAAATCATCAGTAATTTCATACCTAGATTTAAAGCAGGCACTGGACTGTATTAATTTTGAATCTGTCTTAGTACGTCTGGTATGACCGCCATAGACGGAACACCATGTGTTTTTGTGTAGATTGAAGCTAAGACTGTTCCCCAAGTGTTACAGTCTTCCACATGTGGTGCGATCCCCAATGGTAAACAGATTGTCAGAATTCTGTGTTTTTCATTAGGGGTGGGCGGCCAGCTACGCTCCGTGCACGGAGTGTGCGTAGTGCCGCCTACTCCGCATTTTGCGGAGCGGGCGTAGCCAGGCGGCACTACGCACACTCCGCAGACGGAGCGTAGCTGGCCGCCACCCGCCTCCCTCCCGCCCTCCCTAAATACTTTAAATTAAAGGAATCAAATAATTTAAAACGCACTTACCTTGCCCGCCGCTGCCCGCCGCGTCCCCGGGGCTCGCTATCTTCCGTCTTCCGTCTTCTTTACTAATGCGCATGCGCGGGCGGCCGCGCATGCGCATTTTCTCGTGAGAAATGCGCATGCGCGGACGCCCGCGCATGCGCATTAGTAAAGAAGACGGAAGACGGAAGATAGCGAGCCCCGGGGACGCGGCGGGCAGCGGCGGGCAAGGTAAGTGCGTTTTAAATTATTTGACTCCTTTAATTTAAAGTATTTAGGGAGGGCGGGAGGGAGGCGGGTGGCGGGGCTGGCGGCCAGTGGTGTTTGCGGAGTGGGGCTACGCGGAGTGCGGAGGTGGGCGTAGTTTCTCGCCCACTTCGCGTAGCTCCGCAAAGCCCCACTCCACCAACTCCGCCCAGGGTTATTTTTCATGAGGTGTACTATCAGGGAATACTGCCTCTATTTGAGTAATCTTTTGAGCCAACCAGAATGGAATTCGTTCCCGTTTTGCGGGTAACTTACCAATGACTGATTGTATAGTCTGTGGTGTAATTTTGTTTGTATTCCCCTAGTGAGGGGTTTGCTGTGGAATTTTTTATAGCAGGTTGAACTGTTAAAGTCCGCATGACATATCGGACTAACTGTCTATGTATTTTAATTAACTGTTTCAGCTGAACTAACAGTTATCTATCTGACATATTCTCGATGTCAGGATGTGGTGTATAACCAGCTAATATCTGCCATGTAGCTCCTGGTCTACCTAGTGGACCGAGCCTGGTAATGTGATTTTGATGTTGTAGGGCGCCATTAAACCATAGCTGATGCTCCTGGTAAGTTAGTGGAATTTCAACGTCCTCGAAAGGAACGTATTCCGCTAAGTGTTCCTCTGCTTTGTAGTAGTGGAACTCGTGTGTTACAGCATTTGCTGCTGGAAAAGTTATCCATGAATAGAATACCTCTGTCTGCCGATACTCATGTGCCTCTATTACAAATATAACTGTACCACCTCTTGATGATACACCACTATTTATTAGTTTGTAAGTTACACTCTTTTTTACATTTACCGGGATGATTACTGCATCCGGGTTGTTTTTTCTGAAGACTTGTGTCCTCTGCTAATAGTTGAGTTGCCAAAGCCTCTCTTTCGTCATCACTTCCCATCATTTTGTAGACCAAAAGTTTGCAGAGTATGTTTCAGGGAAACAAAGATTAAGTGCAAAATATTTTGGAATACTGTATCCTTCAACGTTGAACAAACCAAAAACTAATACATAGGATTCTCGTCCTACTTAGTTCTGGCGGATACTAACCTTTTACCCACTCCAGACGTCTATTAGAGTTTTTATGGAAAAAGGGGTCTGTGTGAAAAGCACAACTGAGTTACTCTAGTATCTAGCGTTAAATTATCACTTACCAAACGTTGGGCGCCATGTAGTGTAGTCCCTATATTCCCAATAGGCTCTGCGCATTGGAATAACATAAACGATAGTTTAGACGTAGGACTGAAGTCGACTAGGTCTCTATTGAATAAGTTAGACTAAATTGTGAATGCCAGCTAGCTCACGGGTCACTAGAAACTTTCTCGAATAAACAAGAAGGGATTAGTTTCTGACAACCATATAACATGACAACTTTGTTCCCGAAGAATAAGACATATATCTCCAGAGTCGCGGAAACTATAGATGGCTATTTCACTCAGTCAATCGTGCATGCTTAGTTTCACCAGGGTTCTTGCAGAGAAATAGAGAGATGGGCGTTTTCAATAAAAAGGTTATTTATTGAGCAGTCTTCTTTCTCATGCAAGAGAAGTGAATTGCTTCAACCGTAATACTTGCTATGAAGTAAAGTGCGTACAGTAAAAA
This sequence comes from Lissotriton vulgaris, assembly GCF_964263255.1. Classification (NCBI taxonomy): domain Eukaryota; kingdom Metazoa; phylum Chordata; class Amphibia; order Caudata; family Salamandridae; genus Lissotriton; species Lissotriton vulgaris. The sequence continues at coordinate 346,010,124 of NC_141685.1, read as the reverse complement.
GAGTATTATGAAATAATACTGTAAAAGCATGATATGGTTTCTAAGCCATAAAATACATAAAATAGATAAAATACATACAATGATAAATAATGACTAATAGTACTCAACTGGTGCATCTAAAATACGCCTACCCCAGTGTACCTAACCTAAGTCTAGTACAAGGGAAGAAGTAAGTGAGGTGTAGCTTGAGTTAAATAGTTTCTGCCAAGAATCTATCCAAGAATTGACTACGGGTCTAATCAGCTCCACACCTTGGTTATAGAATGAAGGAGGTCTTGTATCTCTCTCTAAGGACTCGATCTTCCAGTAACCCGCAAGGGGAGCAGGGAAACACTGGAGCTGGATTTCTCGGCAGGAGAAAAGACAGCGTCTCTCTCAGTGCATCTGCAGGAGGTTCGGCTTCCTTCGGCACTCGCTACAGCAGGGTGTCGGGCAAGTAGTTAGTCAATCTGCTCCAAACACCGTGTATTTGCTAGGGCAGATGTGGGTATATTTATACCTGGAAGGTGCTGAGTTTGACGTAAGGGTGGACATAATAACGTCACTGAGAACTCGGAGTTCTTTACACGCTCCAGGAGTTCTGGGACAAATCAATACTGAAGCAGGGGGACGTCCCGTACTGCTGAAGGCTGGTTGTCTTCAAGAACTCGTTGTACTCTAGGAGCTTAGTGGAAGTAGCCAAGCCATATTCGGACTGCATAGGCTGTGTCTAAATATGGTCATGATTCTTATGCCTATAAAAGGATATGATAAGTTATACCTTTATAAGGGCATGAATTGGGAAAATTATACTAGAGCCCTAGATTCGTTTACAACAAATTCAGCTAAACGGATGGTGGAGATAATAATAAAATAAGCAGTAAGTGATAGGGCGAAGCTACTGGAAGAAATCAAAAGATTGAAATATTTAATTGCAGAAGATTCCGCAAAAGAAACAACAGAGCACCTTAGACAACAGATGAAACTGAGACTGGACAAATATGAAGAAATAATAAAAAACAAAAGCATGAGAAATTTGTTAGAGACCAGAACGATTATGAATCCGGCTGGGTACTAACATTTGCTAAGAAATTTGATCTGCCTACATAATCAATCCAAGAAGCAAAAAAAACAAATACAGTATCAGCGAGAGATACATCTGGATCAGACCTAGAATAGAACAGTCAGAAATGGAAGGAGGGAGCACAAATACAATGGAGAAGGAAGAATACATTTTCCTCAAGAATATCAAATAATACAGCAATCATGATGAAAATTACCACAAAGCACAAGATCACCAGAACAAGAAAAAGGAAAACCAGAAGGAGCAAGAAAAAATACGCAACAGTATACTCCCAGGGTAACCAGGAGCAAGAGAGGAACCAACAAGAAATAAATCAATCTGATCTACTCCTAATAAATAGCAAATGACAAAAACAGAAAAATACAAGTGTTGCGCAAGGGAATGTCGTTCTGTCCAACCACCAGATGGGACTATGTGCAAACTTGCATTGATCTTTATCTTTTTATAAGAAAGTTGAAATTAAAAAAACTATTTCAAGGGCGAACTATGGGACATACACCTAATGGAGAATGAACTCCAAACCCCACGGATACATTGCTTGGAAGTGACCTCCCAGACCTAAGAGTGCTTCATGATCGAGGGGGTGAATCAACAGATGCGAGGGAATATTGACCTATAGATGATAGGGAGTGTTTGGAGCAAATTGACCTAGCCCAAGCAGGGATGACAAGCAATCTGAGACAAAAATCAAGATTCATCCCGAGGAGAGCTTTCAATTTGATCGATAGTTTCCATGAGGTGGTCATAAAAAATTTGGAAAACTACTAATACAACTAAAAGAGGAGAAGAAACAACAACACAACATCACCCTAGCGGAACAACAAGCAATTAAAAATCTTCAAGAAGATCAGACGATGGTGATAAAACCGTGTGACAAAGGCGGAAACATCATCCTACAAGATGTTATAGCCTATGAGGATGAAGCCTTAAGACAATTAAGTGATTTTGATTGTTAAACTAATACCTCAAAGAAAGAATACAACCAAAGTATATTAGAGTTTTATTCTATGATTGATTTTTTGAGGGATGGCGGCATTCTAAGTCAAGATAAGCATAAGTATATAAAAGTTGATCATCCGGTCTCTCCAACATTTTATCATATTCCTAGGATACACAAGGATAACAAAAGGCCACAAGGTAGACCTATAGGATCTTCACAAGGGAGTATTTTGGAGAACACCTCTATTTAAGTGAATATGACTTTTTGCCCTTTTGTCTATTATTTGGTCTCTTTTGTTAAAGACAGTACTGATTTTATTAAGATGATTGCCAATATCAACCAAAAGAGAATTCCTTTTATCTTGTGACTCTAGATATTTCTAGTTTATATACCTGCATCAACCATAGGCAAGGAGAAGAAGCTGTAAAAACTTTTTTGAAAACTAGACTGCTAAAATATACGGAACATAGTCAGATGATAATTGAATTCATGTCATTCTGCCTATACAATAATATCTTTGCCTTCGGAGATCAACTGTACATCCAGAAACAGGGTACAGTGATGGGCACATGCTTCGCCCCCAGCTATGCAAACTTGTTCTTTGGCTGGTGGAAGAAGCACGTGGCCTGGGCAGGTACCAATGAGGCTCTGTCACAGAAAAAAGCTTTTTGGACCCGTTATATAGACAATATATTTTTCGTCTGCACGGGTTTAAGAAATTAACTAGATAAATACAGAGATGGTCTAAATATGAATGAAGGCAACCTACATTTTACGAGAACCATTAGGACTCCTGAGTTAGCATATCTTGATCTGTGGGTATTTGTTGACAATGGTCAACTTAAAACTAAGTTATTCCGCAAACTAACAGCGACATGACACTACACTAGCCAACATCCACGTTGTCTTGTCAATAGCATACCCTATGGGGAGCTATTGCGGCTTAAGAGGAATAGTACGACTAAAGAAGATTACAACATCGCTGCCAAACAAGCAGTAGGTCATTTTGCACAAAGAGGCTATCCTTAGAAATTATTTAAGCCAGCGATAGAAAGGGTAGATGATCGAAAGAGAGAAGAACTCTTGAACAATACACCCGAGCTACTACTGATATATTCCACAGACTCTGGAGAAAACTGCCAGATTCTAGGGAAACATTGGAATATACTACAATCAGATGGGGATAATAGGCAAAACCATCACACACCATCCGAGTATAACATATAGAAAAAACATCTCTTTAAAAGATATGTTAGCACATAGTCACTTTCAAAAGAAGAAGAGCAGTGCCTGTAGTGTAAGAGGTTTCTATCCTTGCCTCAAATGTAAGGCCTGTAAAAGCAGGAAACCAGTGAAAGATTTTCAGGTCCCAGGCAAGGGTAAGACCAGAGATATAACAAAGTTATTGAACTGCAACTTTTACTGTATATAGTCTGGTGTGTCTGTGCAACTTGCGCTACATGGGAAACATAATACACCAGACAAAAAAGAGAATTTTGGAGCACATGTGCGCTATAACTAAAAAAGACAACAGTTATCCTGTTGCTAGACACTTTGCAGAGCACCACAATAGTGATGGCCAGCAGTTGAATTTTTCTACCTAGACCAGGTGCCCCCTTTGAAGAGAAGAGGTGACAGAATAAGAACTTTAAGACAGTTGGAGTCAAAATATATAGTGGATCTGTGAACCCTTACCCCATGGTCTAAATTGTGAAGATTGATTATGAATACATGTGGGTTGAAGTTAATCAAATTTGACATGATTGTATTATGATTTCATTGTGAATGTAGCAAAAATATAATCGAATATGAAAAAAGAAAAAATATAAAAATATTATGTGTAATGAACTAATATATGACATAATAGGGAGATCAATTAGATCTCTAAGAAAGAGCCTTATGATTTTAGCATATATTTGGTTCTACGCTAATAAAACAATTCTCTTCTTGTTCTCTCACTTCTCCTCCTATCTCTCCCCACATATTTTCTTGACTCTCTTTATCTCCCCCCTTTGTTCTTACCTTGTTAGATGAAATTTTCAATTTTATTTTCATTTTCTTTTTATAACCATTTTGATGAAATTAAAAAAATTATGTTTGAATTATTCACGTCATAATTAATTTAACATGGACAGTGTGATATATGATGTTATTATCACACATCTAACAGTTAGATGTCTCTATTGACTAATATTGGGCCCATTCAGGGCTAGATCATCAGCTGTTCAATTTGTTTAACAACAATTGTTGAGATACATATCATCGGAAGAACAGACTGTATATTACTTTGCCCATTCAGGGCCCAATTCTAATGATATTGTGAATATTATTGAAAACAAATGAAGTTTTTATGATATTTATAAGATGAGATATATATGACTTGCACTGATATTTATTGAAATTACTAATATTTATTGATATCCATTGGTACTGAGATAGTACACAATGGATATGGATTGAAATACTGATTAAGCATGTGGAATTAGCATTTAAAAAAAACATTGAAATTGCTCCTATATAGTTAGTTGTAATTTTTTTTTTTTAAATCACGGGGTACGCGCACCGTACGCGTACGTACGCGCACAGTACGCGTACGACACGCATACGTTGCGCATACCATGCGATTAAAAAAAAAATTGGGGGGCCTGGGGGGTCCTTGTGGGACCCCCTGAGCAGGCCTAGGGGGTCAGGGTGCTTCTACCCTGCTCCCTTTGCGCGTTTTGCACCTTTGTTTTTCTGCTTTCCTGTGCCTCAGTCTACCGAGGCACAAGATGACTGCCAACACTTTCTGGTTTGTAGTGTTGACAGACAGTTGACAGCCAATTAGCATTCAGCTCGGGCTCGGAAAGGTACAGAGTACAGTAAGCTTACAGTAAGCTGCTATAGATAAATATATTTTTTCTCTTTTGATTTTCTCAGGAACTACTGGAGGGATTTACACCATTTAAACAAAAGGCCCTACTGCGTACCAGTCCCTACCATTTTGCCAAGTTTGGAGTAATTCCGTACAGCGGTTCGGGCTGTAGCGGTGTCTAATCGTCCTATGGAAATGAACATGGGGAAAACACGTTTTGGGACCCCCCTTTTTTCTCGGCCCCCGCTTGACCAATCCCCCCGACACTTTCAGGGAAATAGCGGAGCGTAACGGGCCATCTTCTTTGGGAAATTCACAAAGATTCATCCACCGACGCAAACGTTTTTCCCAATAGAATGTTGCTGATTTCCTATGGAAACTAGGTCCTAACTATATATACCTACTGTATATATACATGCAATTGATAATAATAAACACAGGAATAAGCAAGTAACCTTGGACGTCTTGCAAGAAATCAGATTGATATATACACTAAATACATCAAATGATTACTTTAGATGTGTACTCTGACTCACTCACACATCACAAGGAAAATATCTCAGATGAAACAGCCACGCCTCACAATGGCAAACATCAGTAACAAATCACCTCACCTGATCGTTCACTCAACGTCCTTGCCAACTGAGGCTGAAGGAGCCTGTTGACAGCCAGGCAGGGCCTCGCGATCAGGACTCAAATCCCAGATTCTTTTTTGTGACAACACATCTGCCCAACAAATGAGCTCCTCCTGGCTGCTAAGATCCACCGCCTTTAATACCTTTTACTCAACCTAAGGCGAAGGTTCTAGAAACCTCGCCCCTTTTCTTCTGTTTGAAAAACTGAACTGACCATACTGGTCTGTGTCAAGGTCAAGACAGAAGCTGGACAGGCCCCTGTATTTTGACTCAGTGACAGAGCTGTACATTCCGCACATTTCTCTTGCAAAAACAATCTCTGCTCTGAAAGGCAACAATCACACTCCACACACCTTATCCTATTGAAGCTTACGAAAACCTCCGAGGGTACATTCAATAATCTCCTCTCCAACACAAAGCAAACTTGAACGTTAATGACTTAAACAACTTGAGCACTCTGGGGGCCTGCCTATGCGAGCAAAAAAAGCTCAAGTAAGACAGAGTCAGAATTCAAGATGACATAAGGCCACGTCAAAGCCAATAGTGAGAACTTCATAATACTTCCCAACGTACAACACAATGCACATTTGTACACCACTGCCTGTAGCATCACATAATTAATCTCCCAATGTACACACAATGCACATTCGAGCGCCACTGCTTATGAGCACTGCACTTCGAAACCAGAAAGTACATTCCACATATCTCGCTCTCTCATGCATTCAAAGGCAGATCCCATACGTTCTGTTCCTGGTAAGGCTGATCAACCCTGTGACAGCTCCCACTTTAAGACTGCAAGAGTACACAAAAGAAACGTTCAAGGAAAAAGGAACATGCAGGATGTCATACATTCCATCTAGGGTCAATAGACAATTAAAATCATGGTAGTCAAAGGTCATCACGTGGTGTCTAACCATAAGAGTGCCTCTAGCACTACAGGGTTCTCTTACCAGAGCAGCTCTACAGGTAGTTGATATTACTATGGCCCATGGACTCCATGTGTGCAATGGCTATTCGTCCTCTGACATCCATCTGGCTGCTACATTTAGGTGTGGATCCTATGAAAGCCAAATTAACTACATCCTGTGGGACGTTAGATTATAGGAGATCATGTCTGACATGAAGGTGATAGAACAGGTTGTGAGTGATCATTATTCAGGAGCTCTTTACTAACAAACTGTTAACAGTTACTACTCCATCGAACCCAGGGGAATGTGAAAATCAATTAAAATTGACCACTGATGGTTGCAACGTTAAATTGGAGGCAGTTAATTGTTCACCAACTGCATTAATTTGTTTACACAAGTCCCTTACTGTGCATATGGAAGCCATGCTGCTACACTGGGATGAATGCTATAAGATTAGTGAGGAGCATATAGTCCTTTATTACACAGTGAGGGTAATTTATGTGCATAGAGCCTCCAATTTGAGGCACCAGTTTTCCGACAAGGAGTGGTTTAACAATAGCTGAGACGGCAAAGCGTAATTCACTAGGAGCGATTAAGATGGGGAACATTAGAGAGATTAGGACAAAAAGAGTTCTTTATAGGAAGGAACTAAAGCTAGCAAAAAGAGATGGTGAGGCCAGAAATGAACCGACCTACTCGAAGCTGCAAGAACAAATGATCAGAGAGGCTATTAGCGGATTGTTAGTAGTGACAATAGGGATTCTCTTTCCCCCACTGTGTCTTCAATACACGTGCCCAAGTGGACTGCCCATTTTAGCAATCTCCATTCTTGTTTCCCTGATCCAGATAACACTCTAAGAGAATTGCACCCATTGAGCACTGAAAAAGAGGTCTGTGAGCAAATGAAGTTTTCATTGATCTAAACCCTAAGAGAAGTGAATGCGCTCAAACAGGGTGAGGCACTTAGTATAGGCAAAATTACAGGTGATTCCAAGTCTAATACCAGTATTTGGTGCCATATACGTAAAAATTTAGAAATTGCAACAACGGCCACTGAGGTCGATTCAGTCCAACAAATCCTAAGGACATTAGCCCTATCCATGTTTGTGAGTCTTTTACATAAAGGAAACTCTCCACCTACTTCTTGGCACTGCATATTTAGAACCAAAAAAGCAGATGCTCCTCCGTTTTATCCATAGTAGTACAGAATTTTCAGTTCTTGATGCCATTTGTATTAGAAACCCAACACTTAGTAAAAACAACAATGGGTAGAATACGGTACCTAAACTGGAGGAAGAGTCTGCGAGCTCAAGTAGGTCAAATGTAATCCAAAAGCTCCTCTGCCTTTGGTATGTCTTTATACAAAAAAGAAATATGTCAGTGAAGCTCTGCTGCTATCTTTTTCTAATCGTAACTTGCCCATTTCCAAATATCTTTACTTGACCAGAGCAGCCGCATTGATCGGAATAGACCCTGGATCTTCCCAAATCCCTATCAATCCTAGTTTTGTTCATGTCTCTTTCAAATTGTTTAACCACTGGATCTTACAACTAGCTTTCTTGCATTGCATAACATCACTATAATAGTAAAGTTCTCTTGTGGTCCATACACGGATCCAATATAGCAGTGGTCTTAGGCCTGCAAGTTCAGCAGCTGGGTGAATTCCCAAATCCAATGTTATCGGCAGTAGAGGAATCCCATTCCCCACCATCTCTGTGACAGCTAAAAAAAAGCTTTTCTTCTAAAGCTCAATATAGTTAAATTATATTGGCCCCCAAAATTATGCTCCTTACATGCCTGCTCTCCCTGTGTGTTATAAAATTGAACCCCTGGATTTACTAGGTGCCACTGGGTCTTTTTGGCCATTCTAATAATGCCTCAGGCTCAGTTACTTACAACTTAAGAACTCTTGTCTTTCTGGGGGGGACCAAGATTCAAAATCCGCCAGTATGACACCCAGATAGTCAATCTCAGGTACTCTTTCCAGTACCTCATTGTTCAGGAAAATCGCACCTTGGAGCCTCTTCTTCTTGGTATATTCTATCAGCTTGGTCTTCCTGGCATGATTTTCCAGACCAAAGTCCTTGCAAAAAAGGCAGGAACCATTCACAAGATTTTGCAAACCTACCCTAGTCTTAGCCAGCAAGAGTGTATCATCGGCATAAAATATGCCAGGTATTTTCTGTCTAGCTTGTGAAGGAGAATCACTGGTGCAATGATTTAGATATCCTATACAGTTGTTAATATAAAGGAGAAAAAGTGAAGGCACCAGGACGCATACCTGTCGGTCCCCCTTGTTGACTATTATCAGGCTTATTAAATCTCCTGTTGTGCCATGGCGCATGCTGACATAATTCCCCTCATGCAATCATACAAAGATATCAAGTAAGTCTTTTGGGACCCCTAACTCCCCTAAAGTAGCCCGCAGTTTCTCTTTTGGAACAAGATAGGAGGCTGCATGGAGATCTATAAATGCCATGGCTAGATATCCAACTCTTAAGTCCATAATGTTCCATTTGTTTTGCAGAAATCTTGAAACATAGTCAATAGAATTAGTTAGGGATCTAAATTCTGCTTAAATATATTTGAAATTGCACAATTCTCTTCTATCCACTCCTCTAGCATGTCCAGAAGTTGCTCACAGAAGACCTTCTCAAGGTTGTCTAGTGGGCTAATCGGGTGAAAATGTGATGGATCACTAGGAGTACCCTTTTTAAAATGGGTACTTCTTAGCCCCCTTCCACTTTGGTGGAACTGGGGTGACACTACCAGCAACAATAGCATTTACGTGCTGCCTGGGCCAATAGAGGGAAAGAATTATCGAAACTCTAACAACCCTCGCTTATCATTCTTTTTAATGATGTAGCTAATATTTGTATTTTATAAAATAACTAATTGAATGTTTTAACAAATGGATCTTTGTTTTAATCTTAATTATTCACTTGCTACCTGTGATTGTTTATTAAGGTAAATGCAATATTTTATAATGAATATAATTTTTATGTGATGTATCATGATGAAATATGTTGTTTTGTTAAATCTGTCAATAAACAACCAAACAGACATTATTGACATTTATCTGTTTAATAATTGTGGCACGATTATTTCATCTTAGAGCACAGTAGTATAAATCAACATTGTAAACTTCCTTTGTGTCTCTTTTTTATCTTATTGTTTATCTTATTGTGGACAAGTACGAGTGAGCGAGGCAAATGGTGTGTTCTGTTACCATGATCCCTAAAAGGGTCGGGAGTGGTGTGTTCGGGGGTGCCAAATCACTTGTCTCCCTGGAAAGGTTAGGAGACCAGGTGAGGCACTATAGCTAGTAAGACTTGGGCTCATAGATACTGTTGTGGTGTGGTGACTCAGTCCCCCACATGCTGAGGTTCTATGGGTTTTTCCAAAGCCTGTAAGTTAAATGTCACAAGTGAACTGCCACACATAGTGTGCCACCACTAAGTGGAAAATGCAAAACACGACTAAAGGCCTGCCACCAGTAACCTACCTGTGCAGATATAAACATCACATTCAACCATTCAAAAAAAAAACATTTTGAGAGGACTAAATCCTCCTTTTAAATAATAATAAGTCACCCCTAAGTTAGCCTAAAGCAAATAAAAGGCAGTTAATGGCATTTAAAAGAAGCACATGTAAATATTTAGTTTAAAACAAGTCCTTATGATGGAAAAGCCTGGAAAGCCATTGCACTTTAGCATGGTTAGCTGTTTCATAAGAACACGTTGGGATTTAATATCAAATCTTAATAATATTATCTCTACATAGGATCCAGATAAAAAGTTACTTCTTGCAAATCTAGTTCTTGAGAAATGTTTCCTTTAGCCTGTCTCATAGCTCTAGAATCCAATTTGTCTGAGTTTCCAAACTGTTACCCACGAGCTGATTAGCTCTTGTTTCGGTGTTAATTGGCTCCAGAGCTGGGACAAAGGCCTCAGTGTTGGGAGAAGTTGACCGTCCTCTCACAGGATGGCATGGAGACTGAGTCTAACCCCTTGCATAACTTCAAAGATGCCACCCCTGTCACTAACAAATGTATGTTACACCTGGGTCTGCCTCTCTTTTATCTAGCTAGCTAGCTAGCTACTCAGACAACAATCCAAGGGGAAAATTATCTGCCCTCGAAGATTTTAGTGACCACAGAGAAGGTGTTGCTTATGTACATGGCCACACATCTAGAGTGGGCATAGGAGCTCTGTAAAAGGGAGGAAAGGTTCTGCCATCCTGGTTTTAGAAAGAGGGGAGCACTGTGCTATTGTTTGCAGTAGTGCACACAGGAACTGCTGCAAAAGGTGGTAGGCACTGAGAACATTTCCCCTGGTAGTTAAAAAGAAACCTGAAGTAACTCTCACCCACATGCTAGTGCCGGACATAAATGTGGCACCCCTGAGCACCCTCTTCAGAATACTCCCAGACCTGTGGAAGACATAAGACAGATTGCACCTCTTTTTGTGGCCTGTGTGGAGAACTCTAAGGCCTGGACCTGACCTAATCTTACTTGTACCCAGAATTAAGAAGTGAATGTTAAGGGTTAGTTGCCTGATCTCTCGCAACAACAAAACCGTTTCAGTTGGATGTCGCAGAGAAGATGTACGGCCTCCTGGAGCCCTGACTGGTTGCATATGTCAGCCTTACTCTGCTGGAGGAGTCCAAGCTCCCAAAGAGTGACTAAGTCTGAAGGCAGAAATCTTCATCAGGCAAAGGTGCCAATACTATCCTACCAGATAAGTAGCTTTCTTGGTGCAAATTGTGAGTTTCACTTGCTGAGCGCTTTCCTGCTAAAAGTCAACTGCTTTACTGGGGCTTCATCCAATGGATAGCAGGGCTCATGGAAGCCATCTCGTCCACATGTCCTAATCATGCCATTCGAGCCACATGCTTCAACCTATGTCAAGCCCTTCTGAGGTTTTTTATTTTCCATTTTGAAGACTAAGTCAGAAGGTAAAACTTCTGACCTGGGCAAACCTGGTCTCTGTATCTGTGCACCATTATGGCTGGCCTTAAACCTTCTCTACGTTCTGGTCTAGTGAGATGACTTGCCTGCGGTGATATTTTTATTTAATATTAAAGAAAATCATATCTTTTGTTCTCGTCATTGAAGTTTTGTCATTTTGGTATTATTTTATAAATTTAATTTTTTCAATATTTATAAATTGGATTTGGTATATTTATTATTGTGTGTTTTTGACTTTTTAATTGTTTTGTTACTTCTAAATCAGGGGTCTCCAACCAGTCCAAGACGAGCTATTGGTAGCTCGCCAACACCCTGTGAGTAGCTCACGGCCCGAACAATCCATTTTAGTTCACTTTGATGCACTGCATTAAAAGTAAACATGGCTTATCATTATTGTATTGAGTGGCAACCAGTACGGTATGGGGTAGCGGGATGAGGGGGCATTAGGGAAAAGAAAATTGCTTACCTGATTGCAGCTTCTCTTATTTGTCTCTTCCATGTCGCCTCTCCTCCGCTCTACAACCAAGAAGCACCTGGGCCCCCTAAGACAATCGCAATACTGCAATGCAGCATTGTGATTGGTCTGAACGCCATGGTTCAGTGCTCAGATGGGGAATGGGAGCCTGGGCATGTTCTCCACCTAGGCTGTAATGCAGCCTGGGTGGAGAACATGCAAAGTGTACATGACGGTTTGGCCGGTACAAGATGACCAGACGAATAATCATCAGCACTTTAGAGTGCAGCAACAACTCCTCCTCCCAGACGTCACTAGAGCCAAGCCCCACCCCACCCTAATCTGGTGATACTAAAAATGAAATGCTTATAACCTGTAATATTATTTTCTTTTTTCTTATACACTGCTCTGTAGGCAGTGCGCGACGCTCTTCCGCCTTAGTGGAGAAGCCGCCACTAATTATATTGTTTATTTTAGGCTTGAGTCAATGCTATCCTGCCTTCACACAAACAAGCTACTCACAGTTGGCTGAAGTGAGCTTGGCTGAGCTGGGTGGAGGAGGTGACTTCAGTACCAAAAGCCTGGCACGAGCAGTATTAGAATGGTCACTGGCAACCGATCGGCCTGCCTTCCGCTGCCCCACATTGTGCATCTATAATGTGCAACCTCTGCTGCCAGAGTAGCAGCCTTCCCACTGGATCCTTGCAACACCCAGTGAATCGATTGGGATTGTTGTAGTTGTGTACCGTACTTCAGGTTGTGTGGCGCTCGGCACCTTGGGCTGAAGAGCACAATAAGTGTTAGGCCTGGAATCCAGGGCATACGGTATTGATGGTGGTTTGTGGACAACGTGCAAGAGGTACTTTATTTAAAATATATATATATCCATGTGAAACACTGTTTTATTGTTGAAATATGTAATAAATGTTAATATATAAATAAAAATAAAAGCAGCATTTCACAGGGATTTTTTTTCTTTTTTTAAATATTAATCTACCTCTCGCAACTTAATTTTGCATTTCTTTGCAGCCCACAGAAATGTCAAATGAAGTTCCTGGCTCAGGTCTGTGAACGCATTATTTTATAACACTACAATAAAGGTGGGAAAGCAAAGCAAGTGCTCAGAGCGACTCTTGCATACAATGGACTTCGCTGGTAATCAATGTACATGTCATTCTGTCCTCAGGTACCAAGTACTGGATATCTGATGGGAAGCTCAATGGCTGACGTAGCCATGATTTTCCTTGTTATTTAATGTAGGAGATGGTGTCTTTAATGACTCCCGGACGTTTCTTAAAAGCAAAAAAGGGACAGTGGCTTTTCGTAACTAAATTCCGGCACAAGGACCTTTTTAGAGGGCTGGCGAAATGGACTACATTACGGCGTGGGTTGCAGTCCAGGTGGAGAAGCAGGGGTGTTACACACACAAAAGGGAAATTAGTTTGACTAAATAGGTTTGATTTATGTATGCTGCTGCCTGCTGTGCTTGGTATTGTTTTACCCATCACTTTGAAATATTTGCACCTTCAAGCACAAGAACAAACCAAAAGGTCATTGGTTGACTAAATTGGTTTGATTTTTGTGTGCTGCTGCCTGCTGTACTTGTTACTGTTTTGCTAGTCACTTTGCAATATTTGAGTCTTCAAAAAGGGAATTTTTAGTTTAACACCTTCGATGCTCATGACGAGCTCAGCTCGTCATGCAGTACACTGCTCGTGTGCTCATGACGAGCTGAGCTCGTCATGAACAATGGGACTCAAATCCTCTCAGCACAGGAGGGGAATTGCTGCAGCACTGATGGTGTTAACCCGGTTTGATTATTGTATGGTGCCGCAGTTGCTATTGTTTACCAGTTGCTATGAAAGATATGTGCCTTTATGCACACACCAAACAAGGAATTGTTTGACTAAACTGGTTTCATTTTTGCATACTGCTGGAGTTGTTTTTATCATGCACTTTGAATGTATTTTCAAGTTGATACAAGAAGAAAGTTAATTGTTGTACTAAACATGCTTGATTTTTGTTTATTGCTGGACTGGTGATTGCTTTATTATGCACTTTGAAAGTATTTGCACATTTGTTTTGCTTTACCAACTACAGTTTGTATAGATTGTCATTAGGTACTTGCTGATATGGTTTGTTTTTATTCTACCTGTGGTGTTATTTATGGTGTTGCTTGCACTTGTCTGTAATATGTGGGCCTTAAATCTTGTATTTAGCATTATTTACACTAGAGAATTGATAAATTAAAACAGACAAACATCTGCATCAATGTTCTGAAGCATCCAAACAGTTTTATTCCTCTGCCTTGTTTGCCTGCCTGTTTTGCAATGCAAAGACATGATGGTAGAACCTGAAATTGCTTCCTCAGTTCACGTTATTATCGTACACAACCCTTGACAGTCACATGTGTGTGGCATGCAGATAATTCACTAGTCTATTTCTCTTGCCTTTTGCAGGATACTGACTTATATCTTGTGCACTTCTCATGTATATTGTCAGTCGAGTTTTTATGGAATTGCAGGTTTGGGTTTGTCTTTCAAAGTTTCACGTTATTGTCCATTAATGTCAATTCTCGTTTAGACCCTTCATAGTTATTTATTCTTCAGCCATAGGCAGTTCCTGAGACAATAGGATTAATTTTAGGCATTGTTCTGATTGAGGCCTCAGTTAAATAATCTGCTTTTTGTTTTGACATTATTGTTACAAATGACGTAGCTTATATGTTAAGAGGGTTTCCCACTTTCTCATTAGAACTTTGAGAAAAACAGTATAGAGGCATTTCATTTAAAAATTGGTGTTTTCAAATCAAACTATGCCAGATTTTTGGGTTTTGGGGCAAAGTGTTAGGTGGTAGGCCGGGCCGCCGGGGGCGCCCCTGTGGAGAAGTGGCAACTCTGCGCTACAATTCAGGCTGCAGATCGTTTTTTAAAGAGCTCTGTAATTCAGATGTTGCAGGTACAACACAGTGGCATAAAGTGCACCACAATCTGGCACTGTGTTATAATGAGCACCACTGTGGTGGCAGAGTTACAACACTATTGGGTGCCCTGCTCAGGTGGTGTCTGTTTGCCTAATCTCTTTCAAGGCAGGGCTGCTCTACGTTGGCTCTTTAACCCTTCAAGGGACCTTCTGCTGACCTCTGACTGGCAAACTTCATATATCCTGCCATTGACAACCGCCATAAACACCCTAGTCTCACCCAGATCACACCTTACAAGTTTATCAAAGCCAGAGCACCAGGTGCTTTTGATGGTTTTACTTCACTCTGACTAAATGTCAGCATAACCCCTACTTTTTATATCGCCTGTAGCATGTGCTGACGTGAACAGTAGCAAATGCATTAGGTCAACTCAACAAACAGACTGCATCCAGGTGTTTGAATGACAGGTGTAATGGTTACAGGACATAGCACATTTTATGGCCCTTGTAAGGATGTCAGGCAAAGGTAGGCCCAGGGCCGGACTGGGAACCAGAACCGGCCCTGGCAAAGTGCTCGGCCTCCCTCCCCCACACTCCGGGAGGAGGGGTTGGGGAGGGGGGTGACCGCGCTCTGTGCCAGGGCCGGTTTTCGGCCGCTTTTTTGTTACAGGGCCGTTTTTGCAGCATAGCTGCAAAAACGGCCCTGTAACATAAAACGGCCCCCAGGGGCCCAAAACCGGCCCCCAACCATGCGGCCCACCGGGAGATTGCCCGGTGCCCGCAACGGCCAGTCCGGGCCTGGGTAGGCCCTGCTGGAATTCAAACTTTTTCGTATAGATCTCCAGGCGGGACCTCAACCTATTCAGGGACTGACTGGTAGCCAGGGCAGGGTTAGGGGCAGCAATTACTGCCCCCAGCTCCTTCACAGCCGTGCCCACCATCAAGAGCCACCTTTTTTTCTAGAGGAGGATGAAACGGAGGGTAGAAAGGCATACTTCAACAAGGAGCCAGAAGCTGTTTGTATATTTTCTGAGACTAGGCTTCAAACAGCCTCTGGCCCTTGATGTTGACACCGACCGACACATCCGTGCTTCAGCAAAGAGTCACATGCTGTTTAGAATTTTTTCTTCGTCTAAGAAAACATAAGCATCTGGTTCCTTCAGCTTTGAAGGCACGTTGTCGTTTGTTGAGAGGCCCATAATACCCAACGGCAACAACCCAGCTGTGGTTACAGAGTTTCATCAACGTGAAAATCAAAGGAATAAGAATTCAGGGTGAAAAAAACATATATATTATTGTTCTGTCCTCAAGAATCTGAGTTTAGGGATGGAGCATCATTTGAGCAATTCAGAAGTCTGGATTGTCCAGAAATGACAGGTACACAAAAAAAATGGCTGATTATAGGACACCTAAAATATATAGAAATGTATTAGATAAAAGTAGATGTCATACCATCCTGCGAATCCGCATTCCTCCTGATTACAACAGTAGTAAATAAGTGTGTCTTGACATATTGCTTCGAACAGACAAGGCACAAGGAAGTGACCTTGGAAAGTACCAAAAATAGGTGTAAGATTTTTTTTTTTTAATTAGGATAGTTGCAGCATTTCAGCCTAGATTTGGCTGATGCCTCTCGGGGAACACTAGGTTTGCCGGACTCTCACTGATAAAAGCAGAACTTCCTAAGTGTTGGTTGGCCTGTCGTTATGGACAAGAACAGCCCAAAATTGTGACCAGTCACTGTACTGTTAATATGGTTATCATACTGTGCAAGTTTTTACCTTTTTCTGCCCATTGCAATAGGCCATCCATAAATGCAAAGGTGAATTGTGGAAATGTTGGATACTATGACCTTTGCTTTTCACCAAAGATTCTGGAGTTTTCTGTCTCAGAAAACTGAAGAAATTGTGATTTTGTTGTCCATTCTTTGGCTTTTAAAAAGCTGGGTAATCAAACATGATGGGATTCATACAAGCCACTTCACACAGACTGTCTCTGGGTCTTTATATTTTAGAAATGTTTTGAGTTGATAGGTTTCAATTCTGTGAATACTGACTACACATTAAAATGCTTCACATCCTTATGGAAGCTACCTCAACTGCTTAAATAAGTGTTGGAAATGTTATGTTCAATTTTCAGACCAGTGAATCAGGACAAGGGAGGTCTGGTAGGCACTGAAATAAACTTTAGAATATGTATTGGATTTCATTAAGTGTGGTTAAATCTGTCTACAACTCTGGGGGCACTACTAATCAGTTTCTTGGCTTACTCATCATCATTTAAATTGTTTAGTTGCACCTAGCGATGCCTGATGTACCTGCAGAAGACAAGGTAAAATCTTGAAGGCAAAAGTTTAATTAAAAAACAAAACAAGTGGAAGATAACTTAATGACCTGCACGGAAAGCGAGATGTCTGTATCCAAGTTTCTTACAGCTGGCACTGTAGCGGGGTGTGACCCAATATCTCTGGAAGAACCCTGGGTACCTCTGCACCCAAGACTATTAGGATCCCTGTTTTGTCAGAGTTCAGCTTGAGGGTATTTTTCGTCATCATATCAGAAACAGAATGTATACATTTATCAACATCTAAAAAGGTACTGAAAAATTTGGAAGAGTCGTCATCCATTAAGATTAGAATTTAGGAATCTTCCACCAAGTGAGGTGCCATTTGGGCCCCTACTAAATCTTGACATGGAGGGGCTCAATGTGGTACCTCAGGAGCAAGAGTTTTACATTTGGAGCATTTGGGAGACCAATAACTGCTTGTGCTCCAAGTAGGGTTTGATCCAGGCCAGAGCCTGGCCCTTGACTCCTAAGGGCAAATTACCAAGGCGGGCGAAAATAAATTATCGCTGCTTTTGCGGCCGTTTTCGGCCGCAAAGCGGCGATAATTTCATTTCCCTATTAGCAAGCTGTCGCTAACATCAGTTAGCGACAGCTTTGAGGCGATAGCGAGCTGTTTGAGGGCCTGCTTTGCATGTCAGCGATATTTATCGCTTATGACATGCAAAGTGGGCGTACCCAACCTGTTAGCGACTAAAAGAAGTCGCTAACATCGCTATCGCCTATTATCAATGCAGTCGTAGCGATACAAAAATTCACGCTAAGCGAACGCCTGCTCAGACCAGTTCTTAACCTGTATATCCAATGGGAGGTGGATATTCAGGTTAAGAACCGTTTGGGGTTAATGCCTGAATATCGCTGGGTTTCCAGCGATATTCACGCATTAAGCCGCTATCGCCGGATATTTTATCGCATTTGAGCTAAACGTTGCTAATAGCACGTTATCTCTGCGATTAAATCCGGCGATGCACAGTGATAGAAAAAATTTACCTAAGCTTATTTAGTGAAAAATATCACTAGTTGTTGATAATATGCCCCCAAGTTCCTTAAGACATAACAACAGACTTTCATCGGAGATAGTATTGAAAGCTACCGACAACTTTAGCAGCATATGCCAGATGGAGTGCCCTTGTCTGCTATTATGCAAAGAACATCTAGAATCGTGGTCAAAAGGAATTTGGTACTATGTGATTGACTGAAGACGACTGGCAGCATCCAAGATGTATTTGTCACTTGCCTATTGACTGATTTTTCTGGTATTCTAACTGAAAAAGATAGCTATGAAATAGGCCGAGTTACTTGGGACTGATGTATCAGCCGATTGCTTTTTCAATAGTGGGATGGGCAGAGCTTGCTTCCAAGTTAACAAATAAAACTCAATAAGAAAAGGGGCCTAATTTATGAGGCCTTGCGTCAGTTTTGCGCTGCTGATGCGTCACTTTTTGTGACGCATCGGCGGCGTAAAACATGTGCCTTGTTGCGCCATATTTAAAAAGTGATGCATCTAGGTAGATGCGTCACTTTTTAAACCCCTGCGCCACATTATACCTGCGTCAGTGTATGCAGAGGGGGCGTTCCCCCGCTAAAAGCCTCGTAATAGTGACGCAGTGAAATCTATGAGATTTCACTGCGTCACTTTTAAGACGCTGTTGCGTCAAAATCTTGCGCCTGCCTCAGAGCAGGCGTAAGACTGACGCAAGCCCTTTCACATGGGGCTTTCCCCATGTGAAAGGATGCATTGCTGGAGTTGCGTCACTTTTGTGACACACTCCTGCAATGCGTCACTTTTGCGCTTACAGATACGTCAGAAATACTGACGTATCTGTAACTCCTTGCGACATGATGTGTCATACATTAAATATGACGCATCATTGGTGTCGCAAGGAGTGCGCGGTGAAAAGTGAAGCATCGCTGTTTTGATGCAGCGATGCGTCACTTTTCATAAATAAGGCCCCTTGTATCTCCTTCTGAGCTCTTTGAATTTCCTTAGCACAATAACTAGCCCTTACCATACAGACTTGCTTTCTTTTTATAGTCTTAAGGAGCAGGCTTCAACTTTATTTTGGCTTCATGGGCATAGTAGGTCCTCTCGGCTCATTCCAGTTTTTTGCAGGCCAATTTGGTCTCTTTCTTTAAAGATTGTATTATACCTTGGAGCAGATGGGCATACACGATTAGATTAAGACTCGAAAACTGGAGTGCTATTAAGTTCAGACCTAATGCATATAGTAATCTCAACATATTCTATATTAATAGCCTGACTTAAGAAAGCAAAGACTAATTTAGTTAAAGTGGTAGCACTTCAAAAGAAAGTTGGACCAACTTCGTTTAAGTGAATAAATATGGGAGGAGTGCGAGGAAGCCCTTGGGGTAGCATGCAGTCTGAGGATGCAAAATAGTAAAAAGAACTGTGGAAATCACCTGCTGTCGGATTTTCTCTTCTGTTCTCTTCACTGCCTGGTATTCATCTCGAAAACTCCCATAGTTGTTCATCTAACTCATATTTGTTTCTCTGTGCATGCACCTCTATTGCTTGCAAAAACGTATGATCCTTTTACTATCTTTCCTTTTGAAGAAGGTTCTATCAAAATGGAGAATGCAGCATTTTCTCCTATTATTCATCTCTCCTGTCCAACTATTTCTTCTCATATGGCTGAGATACCCGCCACCCCCTCTCAACACAATCCCCAAGGATGGGAAACCGGAAACAGTTCTGAACTTTTAGAAGACGGGAGGGAGTGACCCTCCCGGCCGTATTTAATAAAATATGAAACAAAATTAAAACATTAAAATAACAGTTTCATATTATGTACAATTTCATTACCACATTTGCGATGTTTGGCTAACCTTAACATATTCTCTAATACAAAGGTTCTCCTAGCCGAACTAACATCCTACAAAATATTAACTTGCAATTTGAAATTGTACATCCTAACGTTTAAGGGCCAACGGCAAGGTAGTAACCGGTGTCAAGATCCCTAAACCAGAAATATCCCCCTCACTTGTGAGGGGCGACCGCACCGAGGTGTACCTCAAGTGCAACTACCAATTTCCCTTGACTTGACGGGGGCCCCAATAAACTCGACGCCACTTAAAGGTCGTCCGAGTACTCGTGTGAGGTATCTAGAAGGTAGTGTAGACCCCCCCCCAAACCCCACACAACTTACCACATCTGCCGTTGCAGATGTCCTGGCCCCGGGAAATTCCCCAGGAGGGGGCTGTAGCCCCTCCTACCCAGGAAGGGGCCTTGACCGCCTTTCCTTTCCTTTCGGCGGCCCATCCTTAGAAGGGACCGCCTCCCCGTTGAGGGGCCAATGGCCACCTCCCTCGAGCGCTCCCATCCGTAATGGGTGACGCCCACTCATAGGGATCTTCCAATTAGTGCTCACCGATCATGACCTTACCGCCCGACAATAAATACGACAAATCTATCTAAATTACTAAATTACAAAACAATTAAAATTAATTATAAGCATGATTACTGATCAACACTAGTGCAAATACTTTATTTGTAAAAAACATCCAGAAAGTGACCATCTTTATTGCAGATTCAAAATATCACGACAGTCGTCACAACCTGAAAGAAAATAGAGTTACCACATCAAAACTTTATTCAAAACAAGTAGCTGTCCTCAGGGGCTGGTGGGTGGGTCAAAATTGGCTCTTCGTTCCGTCTCGAGCTCACGTGCAGCGAGGAGGTGCAGCTTCAGAGCACAGGAACAAGAGGATGTTTTCTTGGCTTGTTGCTCCTTTTATCCGTCTTCAGGGCGGGCGTAAACCCGCCCCTGCCTGCCCCAAAGGGCGTGGCCGGCCGCGTCAGTGTCTAGGCCAGCCCACTCCAGGGCGGGAAAAAGGCGCGCCCCGGCTACGCCGCTTCGGGCATACCAGCCGAGGCTCGCCTCCCGCCCAAGATGGCTTCCCGGGGGGATCGTGGTACTCCACCATACGTTCGGGGGGACCGAATGGTCGCCCCTTTTCATATGGCTGAGATACCCGCCACCCCCTCTCAACACAATCCCCAAGGATGGGAAACCGGAAACAGTTCTGAACTTTTGGAAGACGGGAGGGAGTGACCCTCCCGGCCGTATTTATTAAAATATGAAACAAAATTAAAACATTAAAATAACAGTTTCATATTATGTACAATTTCATTACCACATTTGCGATGTTTGGCTAACCTTAACATATTCTCTAATACAAAGGTTCTCCTAGCCGAACTAACATCCTACAAAATATTAACTTGCAATTTGAAATTGTACATCCTAACGTTTAAGGGCCAACGGCAAGGTCGTAACCGGTGTCAAGAACCCTAAACCAGAAATATCCCCCTCACTTGTGAGGGGCGACCGCACCGAGGTGTACCTCAAGTGCAACTACCAATTTCCCTTGACTTGACGGGGGCCCCAATAAACTCGACGCCACTTAAAGGTCGTCCGAGGACTCGTGTGAGGTATCTAGAAGGTAGCGTAGACCCCCCCCCAAACCCCACACAACTTACCACATCTGCCGTCGCAGATGTCCTGGCCCCGGGAAATTCCCCAGGAGGGGGCTGTAGCCCCTCCTACCCAGGAAGGGGCCTTGACCGCCTTTCCTTTCCTTTTGGCGGCCCATCCTTAGAAGGGACCGCCTCCCCGTTGAGGGGCCAATGGCCACCTCCCTCGAGCGCTCCCATCCGTAATGGGTGACGCCCACTCATAGGGATCTTCCAATTAGTGCTCACCGATCATGACCTTACCGCCACAGGCCGGATAGTTGACCGGCTATCCGGACCCCCCACAACACTCCTACCTAAAGGTCATGTCTTAAAGTCTTTAGCCAAGCTATTAAGTCTCCTATGAGTAACTCGTTCCCCACCCGGGACAAGTGAACCCCATCCCCCAAATACATACAGTCACCAGTAATACAACCATGCGAAATAGAATGCAGTGTATGGAACGGAACAATCTACTCACTTTGTTATTAATTTTTCTTACTGAATGATTCAGAGCAGAAACAGAAATAGCCCCCCGCCATACTTTCCGCTGGATCATATGGGACCACGCAATCGTGCACCCTGGAACTCTCCTCGCCAACCAACTTACAGTGGAAAGCATCGCCTCAAGAAGAAGTCGTCTACCAGTGGTGACCAAATCATTGCCCCCTAGATGCACTATGACTATAGACGGCGGTGACCTCGTCCGCCCTAGCAAACCCTCGAAAAACGATTGAAACTGGTCAATACAGAGTCCGCCCCTTCCGTAGAAGGACACACTGTACCCGTATTCCCCAGCTACGTGAATCATGTCACCTGCTTTGAATACGTCCGCGGCACGCCTCACGTATGAGTGGCCCACGACCCACACCTCCTTTTTCACAGCCGGTGATGTCTGACCGCTGGCCCGGTGTTGGGTCGACTGCATAGTCCGCCCCGCCTCGTAGGCTTGCGCAACTGAAACCAAACAAAAACAAGAAGCGTGAGTACATCGTTACAGCTTCACAACATGTGCAACCGCACATACCTTTTATAACAGTTGGAGGACCAACGCCCCACACGTTTAATTTGTTCGACATTCAGACCCCTGGCTGTAGCCTCTGTAGCAGCCCCTATCCGAAAGGAATGGGTCCCAAACTCGCCCGGGTTCAAGCCCGCAGCGGCAATCGACATCGCAAGCACCCGCTGAAACTGAAACCTCGTCAGTGGGGTGGCGTCAGCGTGTCTCAACAAGGTCCCCCCCCATGATGCCACCCTTTGTGCTAAATATTCCTCTACACAACTCACCGGGCACATGGGGGACCCGGGAATCCTTTGTATGATTATGCAGTCACCCATCGCACCCTGATCGGATTTGGACCTGACGAACGAGACAGTCATTGTCCCCCCTCTGACCTGAACGTGCTCTCGGCACAGTCCCCCCATCCCATCCTGCTTGCTTCTTGCCACTAATTCGCTTACCCGCATAGCCCCATGGAATGCCAGCGTAAAAGCGGCTCGGAATAACACTGTTTCATACCGGGATGAACACGTTGCAGGGAGTATGGATAATAACAGGGCCAACCTATCCAAACCTATCGGGCGCCTTTCATCTACTCTGCGACCCTCAAGGCGTTGCCACCCACGTAGCGCTTTTTGCACAACGAAAGACGCTGTCGGGTCCTGGATCCCATGAGCCCTAGCCACAAAGGAAATGGCGGCCCGATGCCTCTGGGCCGTAGCCACTGATTTGCCTGCCTGATGTAAAGACAGCAGAAATTTTACTACAGACTCTTCCTGGCCCCAAAGCTCCCCCCTAGCAGCCCCCAAAAAGGCCCAATAGGAACGGAACGCCCCTTCATATGCCTTCCTCGTCCTGGGTGCTAAACTCTCTCCCACGAGGTTTTGTAGTTCGGGGCACCGAGAGACCAGAGAGCTTCGGGAAAGGGTGCCGCCACCGGGTCCGCTGCGGGCAGAAAACCCCAGAAGGCCTGCATACGAAAACGAGAAAGCGCATCAGCCGCTTGATTCATTACCCCCGGCACATGTCGTGCCTTAAATAGCACATTCAATTGCATACACAATAATACAATTTCCTTGAGCAATCTCAGAATCCATTTGCATCGTGCTGCCTGGCTATTGATACACTCAACCACGGTCATGTTATCAGACCAGAATACCACAGAGTGATCTCTGAACCCCTCGGGCCAAGTTCTCAGGGCCACCAGAATGGGGAAAAGTTCCAGAAAAGCAATGTTACTTGTCAGTCCATCATCGTGCCACCATGACGGCCATTTTTGTGCCGACCACTGAGTGCCGAATATGGCACCGAAACCAATGCTCCCTGCCGAATCTGTCCACAGCCCCAGCTCCTCAGAGGACACCGCCGGTTTATTCCAGACAACTCGACCATTGAAATCCACCAGAAATGCCAACCAAATGCGCATGTCCTGGCGAACCTCTGCCGAGAGCCTCGTGCGGTGATGACCCTCCTTCAGGCCGACCATGGCTTGAGCGATCGAGCGGGAAAAGGGGCGGGCCATCGGTATTACTCTTAGGGCAAAATTCAACTGTCCCACCAATTGTTGTAATTGATGTAGCTTAACCTTAGACTCACTTATACACGTTTGCAGGCATGCCCTGAATCTTAACACTTTGTCTCCTGGTAAACGAAAACAACCTTCCTCAGAGTCGAGCTCGATCCCCAGAAACTCGAGGCAAGTCGAGGGACCCACAGTCTTACCTGGTGCCAATGGCACACCAAACTGATTCATCAAGACACAAAATTCAGTCAAAGCCTGTCCACATTCCGGATCCCCGGCTGCCCCCAGAAACAAAAAGTCATCGAGATAATGCATAACATGTTGAAACCCCGTCTTTTTCGTAAAGACCCATTGCAGAAAACAACTGAACTTTTCAAAATAGGCACAAGATATAGAGCACCCCATTGGCATACACCGATCCATGTAATAGTGACCCTGAAACATGAAACCAAGGAGACGCTGGTCGTCTGGATGTACCGGGAGCAACCGGAACGCTGACTCGATATCACATTTTGCCATCAGCGCACCGGGCCCCAGGCGATTCAATATGGCTACGGCCTCATCGAAGGATGCGTACCGCACCGAACATACTTCCGGGTCTATCGCATCGTTTACGGAAAGACCACGTGGGGCTGATAAATTATGTATCAGCCGAAACTCACCCGGGTCCTTCTTGGGGACCACCCCTAAAGGGGAACAAACAAAGTTAGCAACTGGTGGCACATTAAATGGACCGGCGACTCGACCTCGAGTAACCTCTTTCCGGATCTTTTCCTGTACCACGGTCGTATGTTGCAAGACCGATATTTGGTTTTTACATTTCGCTATACCCTGAAACTCCCCCACTGGGATGCTGAAACCATATGAAAACCCGTTCCGCAACACCCCAGCGGAAGCGTGATCCGGGTATTCGCTGAGCCAGGGAATCATTGCCATGGTATCAATCGGAGTAGGTAAAGGCGCCCCTCGGACTATATCAGACCTGTTTGGCGCCTCCTCTACCCCCGTTATCACCCGTTTTGGCTCTGCACATGGACTCAGGATGGGATGCTTGCCCACACCCACCACATTCGTGCCTAAATTTGCAGGACCCCTGGGGCCTCGTACATTTACCTCTGTTAAAGTTCCAGCAAATCCCCCTTTTTCCTGAGTTGCCGATCGGCCTCGAGTGGTTGTCGTTACTCGTACCTGCTCGAAAGGGCGTCCCAGCATATTGGCGGGAGGATTCACCCACGCTACTCCCCACCAATGGCAACTTCAACATACCCGTATCTTCCATTTTGGACCAAGACACAGAATCATAACAATCCCAAGTTAAGTTTTTATCATGTTCCTTCGCTTTTCTGAAAATATTATCGTAACAGAACCATTGATTGCCCTCGTGCGATACAGAATACCCCATGATCCGTGACTGATAAATCGGCAATTCGGACAGCAATTCGGGCCTACGTTCACCCATGATGGATGTAAAAATCCCCCACGCTCTACCCCAAGTGCCAATGTTTTCATTTACCTTAAAGGCGGCCATCTTTGCGCGCCAAACACTCGGATGCATGAGCTCCTTCTGGCTCTTAACATGCTCCATCTCATAATGATCGGTAAGCAACGAGAAGATGTTTATATACTCATCTGCCCATATCTTCTCTTTAATAGCCAGAGGGACATGTTGACCCAACTTTTCCCTTCGTGAGGGTGCAGACTCATCCCTCGCAATCGGCAATGGCCGCTTACCTGAACCGGAAGCTGTATCTGCGACTGGACCTGTCCCAGGTGGCTTCTCTACTGCCGCAGCCGCTTCCCTTGTTTTGCGCAGTTGCTTCATCAATACCCGCGCGTCGTCAGCCGTGGCGCCCTTGCTACCTTTACCCAACCACGCTGCTAATTGTGCTGCCAGCTCAGGCGGCATATCCTCCCCAGACACGGGGGTGACCACCACGGGAATCGGATTCCCCTCTTCCGGCACCGGAGTTGGCCCTTCGATTGGGGTACAGGGAACCGGGATGTCTCCCCCAGCTGCTCCCCTTCTGGGCCTCTTGCCTTTTCCTCCCGGAGCTGCTCCTGCCAAAGGACGTTTCGGTCCTCCTTCCTCGTCCTTATCCGCCATTCGCCTCTTTAGGTCGGTCACCTCTTTCATAAGAACACGCAGCATCTGGTCGGTAGTCATTCGCTTTCCCGCTTTCTTGGGCATTCTCCAACAGTATCTGTAAAACAAACAAGAAAGATTACAACGCTCAAAATTGGCTCTTCGTTCCGTCTCGAGCTCACGTGCAGCGAGGAGGTGCAGCTTCAGAGCACAGGAACAAGAGGATGTTTTCTTGGCTTGTTGCTCCTTTTATCCGTCTTCAGGGCGGGCGTAAACCCGCCCCTGCCTGCCCCAAAGGGCGTGGCCGGCCGCGTCAGTGTCTAGGCCAGCCCACTCCAGGGCGGGAAAAAGGCGCGCCCCGGCTACGCCGCTTCGGGCATACCAGCCGAGGCTCGCCTCCCGCCCAAGATGGCTTCCCGGGGGGATCGTGGTACTCCACCATACGTTCGGGGGGACCGAATGGTCGCCCCTTTCCATCTGCTTCGTGCCTTCGCGCCATGCCTCTCCTCCCTCCGCCATGTCCTTCTTCTAGAACCACATTATCAATCTCTCCTGTGCTCCTATGATTCTCAACTGCCTTGTTTTTCTGTTCTACCTACACAGCTTCCTTTTCTCAAACTCCAAATGCAGCCTTCCATATTTTTTGTCTCCACCGACCTTCCCTCAGCCTCTCCACTTATCTTCCATCAGCCCCTATACCTCGCTCATGAGTCACTGGGCCTGGCACTTTGCAACCATGTAATTTTGTTACTAGATTTTAAGTGCATTCAACTTTGCTGATGAACAAACTGAGGTCCAGGGGAAAGAAATGCTTTACCTAGACATACAGGACATATTCCAAAAGGTAAATGTGTTTGTAAACATTTGTTTTTGACTGAATTTACCATTTTACTGTATCAGGAAAGAGGTGATTTGTGGCAGGTGTATGTGTTTTACAGGAACAGAGATTTCCACAGAGGTAAATTCAATTCAGGGGGTGGGAAAGTAGAAGTTACAAAGTATGGTTTGTCTTGGCAGTTTGAAAACATCCACAAACTCGCATGTTTGAGGGCCTTCCCGAATTTCAAAACATTTGCTCCAGGACAAGACTAAAATAAATGGTATTCCAAGGTGGGAAGGGAAATGGCTATCTCCCAGATTAGCTTGCCAGGAAGTGCTTTCTCCCCCCAAAAATGTTTCCCACCAGAGAAACAAAAGTGCAATTTTAGAGAGGATCCTATTACCCTGTGCGCACTTCTTCATTAACCCCATGTGTGGTACTCTTCATCACAGTAGTAACCATTGAGCACCCCGCCTCCAACAGGGATCCCATAAATAAGCCAATTCAAAAAATGAAAACTATTCACTTCGGGCCTCATTTATGAGAAGTGACGCATCGCTGCATGAAAGCAGCGATGTGTCACTTCTCAGTGCGCCCTCCTTGTGACATGATTGTTGCGTTATATTTACTGTATGATGCATCATGTCGCAAAGAGTTACAGATACATCAGTATTTTTGACGTATCTGTATGGCGCAAAAGTGACGCATTGCTGGAGTGTGTCAGAAGTGACGCAACTCCATCAATGTGTCCTTTCACATGGGCCAACCCCCATGTGAAAGGTCCTGCGTCAGTCTTATGCCTGCTGTGAGGCAGGCATAAGATATTGTCGCATTTGCGTCCTAGAAGTGGTGCAGTGAAATCTCATGGATTTCACTTAATCACTTCTACGACCCTTTCTTGCGTCAATTACCCTCCCCCCTTGCCTACATTATTCCTGCCGCAGGTATAATGTGGCACAGGGGGTTACAAAGTGATGCGTCACTTTGTAAATATGGCGCCACAAGGCGCATTTTTTACATCACTGGTGACACACCGGCGGCGTAAAAGTGACGCACAGCCTCATTAATGAGGCCTTTCTTTTTTAAGTCCCTGTCCCTGATGCTGCGTCTCGCGTTCACATTTAGGGAGAAAGATGAGATGCAGGTGAGTTCTCACTTGCAGCCAACTATAGGGACTGCATTTACTGTGTCTTGAATTGATCTCTACTCTCCGTCCAGGGGCCATAGCTGGGATGGGGAGCTCTAGTGAAGGTGATTCGAGCCATATACTGGTCTGAGAGATCTGTATACTCCACTATAGCTCAGTGTGCGATCGGAAGCAGCAGCCAAGCAGCACAAGGTGCTTTAGTTTTCTTGATCCTGTGTTTCCTGAGATTGGAGCTGTTTGGTAACATTTAAAAACAGGATTTTGCTGCTTTTAGTGTGTCTTCACTGGTGATAGAGCTCATGTTATTCTGAAAATTGTAGTGGTGTATTAAACACCGTTAGTCCGCACCCATATGGAATTCCTGGTTGAACTAAGTATTAATCATTAGAAAATGTGGCTGTAATCTATACTACTATTATAAAGGAAGAACTTTGAACCTTTGAGGCGGGTAAACTCTGGAACCACAGCGCCAATCCACACACCCGATACATTGTTGTAATTGTCAGGGTATGCAGATGGACATAGGCTATATAAACGTAATAAATATACGTTATTTAAAAAATTTACAGAAAAAAAAGTAGTCCCTTGGAAGAAGCGCCAGCCACGACGTGCGTGCCCGACTTGAGGAGCGCGGGGAGGAGCGGCGTCCAGGAGCGCAAGGAGGACCGGTGGACATGGCGTGTGGAGGAGCGGTGAGGAGCGGCGGACAGGTGGTGAGGAGCGGCGAACAGGCAGGGAGGAGCGGTGAGTGGCGAGCGGCGGATGAGGTATGTTATTTATTTATTTATTTAGGAGCGGTGAGTGGCGGAAAAATGAAGCCAAAATTAAAATCGTGAGCAAGAGGAAGCAAACGGAGCATTACAAAAGTGACCCAAACGGTGCATTACAGGAGGAAAAAGTTACGTGTGCAGGATACAAAAGCGTACATCGTGAGCAAGAGGAAGCAAACGGAGCATTTCAAAAGTGAGCCAAACGGTGCATTACAGGAGGAAAAAGTTACATGTGCAGGTTACAAAAGCGTAGAAAGTAAACATAGAGGTATAGGAGGAAAAAGTGACGTATGCAGGTAGCAAGAGGAAGCAAACGGAGCATTAAAAAAGTGAGCCA
Source organism: Lissotriton vulgaris (assembly GCF_964263255.1). Taxonomy (NCBI): domain Eukaryota; kingdom Metazoa; phylum Chordata; class Amphibia; order Caudata; family Salamandridae; genus Lissotriton; species Lissotriton vulgaris. Next base: position 345,980,886 of record NC_141685.1, on the reverse strand, counting down.
AACGGTGCATTACAGGAGGAAAAAGTTACATGTGCAGGTTACAAAAGTGTAGAAAGTAAACATAGAGGTATCGGAGGAAAAAGTGACGTGTGCAGGTTGCAAGAGGAAGCAAACGGAGCATTAAAAAAGTGAGCCAAACAGTGCATTACAGGAAGAAAAAGTTACGTGTGCAGGTTACAAAAGCGTACAAAGTAAACATAGAGGTATAATATTCCAATATATGGAGGAAGGCTCCGGGGGACCCACGGACAACGTCGGGGCGGGCGGGGGCCCTGAAGCCTAATTGCTCCCGGACAACGTCGGGACGGGCTGCTAGTAAAGAATAATGTGTGTATAATGTTGGAAAATTAATTTGTTTTAGTAGGAAAATGTAAAATTACATTTAAACGTTCCTGCTCATTGCAAGAGTTTCGTGAATCATTTGTTTGTAATGTGATGCATTAGATTTAAACGCACACCATAAAGTCTGCAGGTGTAGACATAATTAATTGTGCTTTAAATTAGAGAAATGTAATGCATATAATTGCAGCATTTAAAATGGTAGGTTTGATGTGTAAAGGCCTGAAGGGAAAATTCACGTTTTGTCATGGAAGGACTGTTTGTGGTTTCTTATGTTAGCAAAATCGAGAAGGGCTGAAATGTATTTTCCGTGGGAAGGCTCTCAGTTGAATGTAGTCAGCAGATTTGTGTGTACAAGGTTGATTTGTTCACATGCTTTCCGTTGCAGGTGCAAGGACATTTTCCTCTTTAGTTAGACTGATGCTCCTTGTTTTAGGAGTTAGGTATGGAGGAGACCTGTTACAAAGTAGAGGTGGAATGTGATAAATGAAGACTCACTTGAGAAGCCTGGGACCCAAGGACAACTCAACTGTTCTTGGAGGAAGCACAAGTTGTGGAAAATCACCTGCCGAAGATGTCCATCCAGAGGAAGTGTTTTTGAATTGACTGTTTTGTATTAGGGACAGTGCCCCGAGGAAGGAGAGGCAGGTGAGGCAGAAAGGGCTGATGAGAGCAGAGAGCCACAAGGAAGGTAACAGAAGGGAACGACTCTAGGATGAAGACTCATTCTGAAATGAATGTACTTCTCAGGAAGTTTTCACAAGCTGACACCTTTATTCCTCAACTTTGCCTGAAGGATGTTATGTAGGGATTTCACCTTAGTGATAGAGTAGGGACAGAATTAACCAATTAATGGTCTTTTCTGTAAACTGATGAAGATTAATTTGGATATTGGATCAATTATTGCTTGTTTAATCTTTTTAGAATTGCTTATACTTTTCTCGTTGCACCAAATTAGGTTAATCCGTAGAGTGAACTTCGTGTTAGTACCTATGTATTTTTTCAACCTTGTTATGAGGTGCTTGTATGTTCAATTATTTTTGGCTCTGTAATAAAAAATCCTTAAATTGTCAGAGTCTGAATTGATAAGTTGTATTGATGAAGGTGATTGTATTGGTTTTCTCCCCTTTACACCTCTCAGAAGATAAAAAGGTCCAGGCGACCGAAGATCATTATAAATGGTAAGATCTGATAAAAATTAGATAAGGATCTGGTGTAATCAGTTGGTAGCAGAGTAGGATGGTTATCTCTGGAGTAAGGGGAGATCTAGAGGAAGGTAGTCATTGAGTTCCCATAGTCATAGAGCCCAAGGTGATGGTTGTCCGGTGGATCGCGAGCGGAAGACGACGGATGGGAATCGATAAAGAGTGACGGTGCGGCAGAAGCAGCAGTTCGTGGGAGAGTGATTATGAACAGGGTTGTGTGTCTATTAGATTGCAGTGTTGTTTTGGTTGTGTGATGTTGTGCGGAATTGATACGAGAGTTGAGCGATTGTGGTTTCAGGCCGAAAGTGTGCGGAAACATGAGATTTGTTGTTGATAACTCAGGATAAGAGATTTTGGTGTAGAACACACCCAGATTTAAAATTATCTGACCAGAGATTGTGGGAGTCATGAGACGTCGTTGACTAACCCACCGGTGATAGGGAAATGTGTGTGTGGGTGTGTGAGTAAACAACGCAGGTCATGGGTTACTGTATGTATAAACCAGAGTTATTGGATCCTATCGATTAAGTACAGGACTGTCTGGCCGTTCGTAGGCAGATAGTCTGTGGCAGCTGTCCGGTCGTTTCACAGACAGATGGCTGTCAGTGTTGAGGTCAACAATTGTGAGACTGTCCGTTGTTTGGGGGACAGACAGTCAGAGAAGTGACTGTTCAGTTGTTTCGCAGACAAACAGTTAATTCATTGTGTTAAAGAAACATGTGAGTGCGTGAGAGAAAAATTGTAAAGGAGGGGAACTGCTGCAAACGGAGGACGAGTGAAGTTAGAGAGTGTCGCACTGTGATAGGTCGGTTGATGTGAAGCCGTGCTAGTATTGGTGGGTTGTCGTCAGAAGGTAACGGAAGACCATGCAAAAAGAGAAAAAGCGATTTCATCATGAATTGTTTTAAAGTTTTACGAGATATGTGTAGAGGAGATAGGCGGCTGGTTACTCGAGGAGGAGAAGAAGCTCCACCCGAGGATGCCCTGGCCCATTACATGGCCACGAACGTGGGTTTGCATACAATACTTTGGCTCGAGAATTGGCATAAGATGACTGAAGGAAATTAAGAATTTACTTTTCCCCACTATGATAGTTTTAGGTTGGAGGTGTTGAATCAATTGAAAATAGTGATGTCTTCCTTGCGACCCCTACCCAGACCAACACAGTTTGAGACACTACATGTGTGGATTAGAGCAGCTCATAACAGGAAGAGAGGTCAAAGTCAGGAAAGAGTGAAAAAGTTGATCAGGACATTTCAAGATGCAAGATGGGATGCGTTGGAGAAAAGATGGAGAGTAGTAACTATTGAGGGAGATAAGCTGTTCCCATTGTTTGTGAAGGTAGGAAACGCCCAAAATAAGTGTGCTAATGAGGACAATAGGGGCACAGATGATAGTCTGATAGAGAGACTGCCTCCATACAATCCAGATTCAGTAGACGGAAAGGCAGGAACAACCGAGGTAAATGGAGGATCACAGACTCAACCTAGTGCAACAGTAGTTGGGTGAAATTTACCAGTTACAGAAGGGATGGGAACGCAGACCCCAGCATGATCAGAGACCCATGGAGTTACAGGAGTTACAATGTTACTGGATGCTCTTACAGTGCCGGTTGTCATTGGCCCCATAGTGTCAGTGAATGATCTGGACCAGGTGAAGAATGGGAGTTTAGTGCAGTCAGTAGCACGAGAAGGAAATGGCTTGGGAGGAAATGGCACAGTAAGTGGAATAGCTCACTATTGAGACCTATAGAATCAAGTACTCCATTGCCAGCCACTGCAGACTCCTCAAGGGGACAAGTGGATGGAAGGACAGTGAGGCCAAGATGTCTTGCTGATTCAAGATCTGATTTAAGGATGTAGAAACCACCTGTGAGAAATCAGAATGACAGGATGACAGGAGGTTGGGACCACGGAAATGCAGGGAATAGACCGGCTCTTAGGGATGTTACGGAACGGAACCAATGTGAAGATCAAAGTAATGACAATGAAGAAACAAGTGGAGCATCTAGTCAAGAAACTCTGAAAGTTACCATAAGAGCAAAGATGTTGGATGCAGTGAGGTTGGAGTCGGAGGTAGATGAGATCATACATGGGAACTTGCCTTTGGAGAGGGTGGATCTTTATGAACCTGACGAGTTGCTGTTTGTAGCAAAAGATGTGACTCGCAGGGCAAGGTCAGCACATGAAAAACTGACTGATTTGGCAAAAAGATACGAGGTGGATTTGCCAAAAAACCAAGATGCTGCAAGGAAGTCATATATTGCAGAGTACAGTGACCAGGAATTGGAAGAGAAAAAAATGATAGGGATGAAGGCTCACATTTGGGAACTGATCAAAGGGATACATTCATGGAGTATGCTTGACAAGTGGGAAGAAAAATGGTCCAAAAAGAAGAGTTCTAAAAAGAGCGAAGGAGAGACGCCACCACCAGGAGGGGGAATGGTAGGAGCAGAAAATTACCCTTTGCAAGAGGTATCCATTGGAGGGTACATGCATGTGCCTTGGAGTAGAGGGGACTTAGCAGCATTTACGAATGAGTTTCCTCAGCTGAGGGAGAAACCTGTCGAATGGTACAAACCGGTTAATCGGTTTGTTAAGATTTTGAAGATGTTGTGGGTTGATTTGAACACATTGTTTGACATTGTAATACTAGGCGACTCGTGAGCAGCTTGTAAGGTTGCGGTTGATTGGCCTACCTCTGAACCAGATAGGGATCCCGTTATAAATGGTCCTTCACCTATTGTCATGAAAACGTTTGAGCAAGTAAAACATGGCTGAAATCCAAAATATCGCCACAGGATATCGATTGGGTTAAGATAGATTGAACTATTCAGGAATCAAAGGAAATAGTACATGAGTATTACGAGAGGCTCTTGCAAGCCTTTAAGCAGTACAGTGGGCTAGACACCTTAGATCCCAAGGATATGGGACAATTTGTTTCCAAGTTCGTCTTAGGCTTGAGACCAGAAATCAGCTTCGTGATTCAGCATCATCTGATCTGTTGGCAGAATCAGTCCGTGGATGAAATATTGCGGTATTCCACATATTGCTGTGATGAAGTGGACTCAAAGAACAGAAAGCTTAAAGATAAGCTGATGTTAGTCCAAATGCAAACAGCTGACAGGGAACTCCAGATACAGCCAAATGGAGGAATGCCAGGAAGAAGACAGGGGAACAATCAGAGAGGAGCTCAGAATGCCTAGGGCCAAGGAAAGGGCAATCCTGTAGACCCCAAGACAGGAGTGGATGTGGCAACACTGGAAAAGACTACTGCCTGTCATCTCTGTCACAAAATCAGGCATTGGAAAAGCAAGTGTAGATTGAATCCAGCAAATCAGGTCCAACAGGAAGAAGAGGAGGTGATAAAGGTACTTGAGGTAGTGAATACCTTGATGAGACCCAGGCCCATGCTAGAGGGGGCACTGGCACCACAGGGAAATTCCGCATCCACCGAGGATTCCACAGGGAGCTAGAATGTAAAGACAGATGCCCCTGTTTGAAGAACTTAATGAGGACAGTTCAATTCCGTTGCAATGACGGTGCCTGAAGGGGGAGGAAGATTGCACTCTTGGGGCAGTCTTAGAGGTAGACTCGAGGTATCCGTTTGTAGAGGCGAAGGTGGACAGTCATCCTACCACCTTTTGGGTTGATACTGGTGCTACCTGTTCTACTGTTACATCTGCAGTAGTTCCCAACCTACCCCCCTCGGGACAATCGATCCAAGTTGTAGGAGTGGCAAATAAGAAGATGGCTAACCCACTGACTGAGCCGATCCCTGTGAGGATAGGGACCTTTCGACACCAGTTCGAGGTGTGCGACTCAAGTCCAGTCTGTTTGCTAGGGCGAGACCTCTTGTGTAAGTTAAGTTGTACCATATATTGCACCCCTAAGGTAGTTAAATTGCAGACCAATGATGATGATGTCACCTTTAAGGTTGCAAACGAACACTTGTGCATAGAGAAGTATCCTGTACTGACAGTGGAAGAGTTTCCACTCGACTTGAGAGACTCTGTCTCACTGGACATGTGGGATTTTACCAGAGAAGAGATTGGATTGATCAAGGCTGTAGAGCTAGTTAAGATCCAGGTTAAGCAAAATATTTAGTTCCCAAAAACACCCCTATATAACTTGTCACCAGAGACACTTGCAGGGATTAAACCAGTAATCCATGATCAGGCAAGGGATTTTAAAGGAGATAATGGGCAGTCCATGGAACTCGCCTATCATGGGATTACAGAAACCGAGTGAGAAGTTCAGGATCGTGCAAGACCTTCGGAAGGTCAACACGATCGTTGTTCCATGTTGTCCAGTGGTACTGAATCCGTCAGTGATACTATTCCAGATTCCATGTGAAGCTGGAGTGGTTTACTGTAATTGACCTGTGCCAAGCATTCTTTTCAATACCCCTGCATGGGGAAAGCCAATATTTATTCGCTTTCCAGCTGGGTGACTGTGTGTTAACATGGTGTTGTATCCCTTAAGGGTATACAGATAGTCCATCGATTTTCAACCAGATTTTGAAGAAGAACCTTGAAAGCCTTGTGTTGCCACAAAATTCTCTTCTTGTGCAATACATTGACAACGTCTTGGTTGCGTCCGAGATTGAGGTTCTACGATTTCTGACTTCGTCCCGTATCTAGCCGCCATTTTGTGTCTTGCTGCCACTTTGTGTTGCCCTCATTCAGGCAGCATGGTGAACAATGTGTTTTTGCTTTTCCAGCTGCTACTTGTCCGTTCAGTTAAAAAGTAACTCCATTGCCCTTGTCCACGAAACCCGATGTCAGGGTATGGCTGAGTTTATAATCCATGTCTGGCTCGATTGATCCCTGTCTCGGCCGACTATTTGCCTTCTCCTATTCTTTCCATATACTATCTTATCCGACTGGCCTTCGCTATTCTCTCCTTGTATTCTCCTATTACACAACTATCCTTTGAGGCACACAAATACGTCCTGCCACCTGCAAGAAGGGATCGTGTCTCTGTTTTTTACAAGGCAGGTGAACTCATGGATTAAGGCGTTCCCTGCGCCACCAGGCCCATAAGGCCCGGTTCTCCAACTGGCGCCCAACGTGGGGCGGTTTCAGTGGTAGCGGTTGAGCCCGAGGGTCGTGAGAAGCCCCGCAAGAAAATTCCGGAGGATTCGCGAGCCACGTCAAGCAACCCCTGTATGTCGAAGTGAACCGAAGGTCTTTTGCAGCACGGCTAATCCTTTCTGACGGCTGCTGATGACTGCTGCCCTGACTACCGCCCTGCCTTGGACCCTCTGGTGATGACTGGTATCGCGAGATGTTAGACGGACCTCTGTTGGCGTGAGAAGACCATTTAGTTAAGTATTCGTGGGTAGCGCCCACTTCTTTGTTTTGTTTTTGACTTTTGTTATTCGACTGTTGCAATAGCCGAAGCCGAGGGGTGAGTACGTTCTGTATTGTGTTCTTTGCTTTCACTCCTTGAAGTTAGTAAACGGACAGGTGTGCTTAAAATGCCTGGTCTGAGCGGATTTAGGAAGCTTTGTTGATTTTGCTGTACTAGGGATTCCCGGCTCAAGAATTCATGTCCGATTCCTCAGGTTGGAACTCCCACTTATGAGCTCTATTCCAAGCATGGTGTTGGCCCCATTGCCATTAATGAGAAATGGATCCGGTACACGAAGAAAGCTGGTGTTTTACAGTGGCCACAAAATGGTAGCTTTGAGCCCGATATATTAGATAATTTGGAAGCAATTCTGTTTAAAGAAAAGCCCAGCCGGCAATGTTTGACTCTTTCCGCCTTTGGCGTAAGGAAGCCAAACAGAGAAAAATTAAACAAGCAAAAAGGGATAGGAAAATGAAAGATATGACGGTCATGCAGGCTGCCCAGCGGATGAAAGATGATGAGACTGATCGAGCGATTGAGGTCTCAGATAGACAACATCGAATGGCAATTGATAGGTGCTATCCTGTGTTGCCTACTTCTCTACGGCATAAGGATCTTGATGAAGATCCCTTAATGTCCATTTGCTGAAATTACCTCCGCCTTATGCGCCAGGTGCTAATGCACCCGTATTATTGCCACCTGTACAGCTACCTGCTGTTCAGCCAGGAGCCCCGACTCCTCCGCAATTGCCTCTTCCTGCATTGCCGCCTGCACCTCCTTTACCACCAACTTCTGTACCTCAGTCTCCTTCAGTTTCTCTTATAACGGCTAGTCCTTCTCTTCCTTTGCTTAATACTGTGTCTCTGGTTTTACTCTCTGCTTTTTCCCCGATTCGTACTCGGTTAGTTGATACTGTCTCTGGTCTTTTCTCCCACCTCTTTGGGTCCTTTAATAAGACTCCTGCTTTTTCTCGAAGGCAATCCCGTAGTCAAATTCCAGATTCTGAGGAACGAGTTGTATTTGACTCTCTCGCTCATAAATGGATGATGAATGGCCCATTGTATTGTGTACCCGATATACTGAGTACCTTTCTCCAGTTGAATGTGCCTATGCAGAGATACGTTTTTAATGTCATGTGTGACGCACTTCTTAATGGATGGGAGGATATGGGGTTGGATTTAACTCCTCAGGGTCTATTGGATATACATAATTTCACAAATTGACCTCGCACACCAAATAACTGTATAGTAAGCACAATGTCAGTGCTCAATCAACATTCATTTTATAACAAAGGTAAAATCCAACTGTTCTCCCAAGAAATTAGTTCAAGTCAATTTTCTTCGTTTTATTCTCTTTATTTGTTGAAACACTCGCAGATAAAAAATAGCCAACGCGTTTCGTCCGAAACCGGACTTCTTCAGGGCTTTGCGCAGTGTGATCTTATATTAAACGTCTCATCCGTCCTGGCCGGTGTACAAACAGTAAGATTTATGATTAAAAAGTTGGCAGATTTAGTAAATCATCCTTTCATTTTGGGATGCAGTAAAATTAGCAAGAGAGCAAAGTAAGTGCCTTAAATTCGGCGTGTACGTCATGGAACCGGGAGACGAGACGACCACACGCGCACGCGACGTACACGCCGAATTTAAGGCACTTACTTTGCTCTCTTGCTAATTTTACTGGATCCCAAAATGAAAGGATGATTTACTAAATCTGCCAACTTTTTAATCATAAATCTTACTGTTTGTACACCGGCCAGGACGGATGAGACGTTTAATATAAGATCACACTGCGCAAAGCCCTGAAGAAGTCCGGTTTCGGACGAAACGCGTTGGCTATTTTTTATCTGCGAGTGTTTCAACAAATAAAGAGAATAAAACGAAGAAAATTGACTTGAACTAATTTCTTGGGAGAACAGTTGGATTTTACCTTTGTTATAAAATGAATGTTGATTGAGCACTGACATTGTGCTTACTATACAGTTATTTGGTGTGCGAGGTCAATTTGTGAAATTAGGCATACGGAACAAATTTCATTTGTTCTATGTTGGGATCTAGGGGGTTGTATCCCAGACCATTCGCACCCTCACTTTGAGTAATTATTGGGAACTTGACTTGTGGTGCGGCCCTTAAAGCCTCAATCCCCTTCCTTGTTGTGATCTATTGGATATACAGGATAGGTTTGATAAAGGACTCTATTGTGGGTCCTGAAGTTGAGGGTGCTATAAAGACACTTGTTACTTTTAGGTCCTTATATTCTTCCCAGACTATTCCTGAACCTGATCCTGCAGTTAGACAGAGAACGAAGAATTATCCTATGAGGGAAGTCCCTCCAGTCTGGAGAGAAGCGGTTCTACCGGGAAACAATCTTCCAGGTGTCCCTGCTCATTTCCAGGGGTACATGTTCCCTGAAAGAGAGCTGAAGTTTTAGCACTTTGCAGTCTTTGCCGGATCCTCATAAAAACCCAGCGGGATATTATGAGGAACTGTCCCAGACTGTTGATGCGTGTATTACGAATTTGGCCGATATCGATATGTTAATGGGGAATGTGGTTCCACAAGCGTTGTGGGCTCGGATTCGTAGAGAGGACCACGATCAAGCTTTAGGAGGTAATTGGGCCACTATAGCTGCCGCAGATGCACAGCAAGTGGGTGGTGCTAAGCCAGATGATTTGATTACACAGTTGCCTGGTAGAATCATCGCTTTAATGAAAACGATGATGCCTGCCTTACGCGTTAACTGGGATAAGTTAGCTGCGTGTAAACAGATGAAAGATGAGAGTGTCTCTGATTTCTTTACTCGGTTTGAAGAGTCATTTATAGATCATAGTGGTCAGGATATGAGTACTGAGGGTGGACAGCGATTATTTGTGGATACATTTGTACTTAATTTGCTTCCTGAATTGTCCCATAAGTTGAAAGATTCTGCAAGCTCTTGGGCTGTTTCTTTATCTGCCCAAATATTAGCCACTGTTCAGTATTATGAGAATAGGGACAAAGGAAGAGAAAGATAAGACAGAGAAGAAGACTAAGGAATTAAACATGAAGGTTCTTCTTCAACAGTATTATCCTTCTCGCTCTGGTCAGCGTCAGTTTCAGCAACGTCCTCAGCTTCAGAGGTTGTTACAGAAACCTGAGCCTTTTGTTCCGCGACCTTTGCTTGGTCCTAATCAGTGTGCCTATTGTAAAGAGGAAGGCCATTTTAAGAATAGCTGTCCGGTTTTATTGCAGCGTAATGATGGATTTCAAGGGCCGCGAGGCCGTGGTGGTTTTCAATCAGCACCGAGGGGTAGAGGGCGAGGTGCGTTGCCTCAGGGACAGCGTTCCTTTTCCCCTCAGAATTCTTCGAATTATTTTGATCCGTAGAATACTCAGTCTGCGCAATATTACAATGACGATTATTGTGTTGAAAGTGAGGTTCAGGATTTTCATTCTAGTTAGGACAGCCATGGACAAAGTAAGGGATTTGTATCAGTTCCAGTGGATCAGAATGGACCTTATGTTGAGGTAGTTGCTTTGGGTGTTGCAGAGCCATTTCTTTTGGATACTGGTGCAATGATAAGTTCTATGATTCATTCAAAACTCCCTGAGGCACCTTTGTCTGGCTTAACAAACGTTTCTGTAGGATTTTCTGGCGCCCCAGTTGCTAACCCAGGGTCCGATTCACAGAACTAACTTAAGACAAAATCCTAAATTTTCTACTTTTGGTATTCACAGAAGTTAGGATTTTGTCTTAAGTTTGTCTTAAGACAGACTTAAGACAGACTTAAGACAAAATCCAAACTTAAGTCTGTCTTAAGTCTGTCTTAAGTTTGTCTCAAGACAAACTTAAGACAAAATCCTAACTTCTGTGAATACCAAAAGTAGTATGTTTAGGATTTTGTCTTAAGTTAGTTCTGTGAATCGGGCCCTATGTTTCTTGTCCTTTGCCTCTTTCGATTGGTCCTTACAATTTGGAAGCTCCACTTATTGTAACGACTGGTTGCGGAGAAAACTTGTTTGGTTTGGATCTGTTGAAACGTCTTTATGCAACGTTGTATTGTTCCCCCTCTGGTGTGCATCTTACTTTGGGTGAGACATTGGTTTCTCCTACATACCTATCGAAAGATAGATTTCCGCCTCAATTTCAATTTCTTCCTGCTACACTTTGGGCTACGGGTCCAAATGATGTGGGTTTGTTGCAGATTCCTCCTGGTTACTATTAACCCTGATGTTAAGTTGCCACGTATTCCGCAGTACAAGATTTCTAATGATGGTGAACGAGCTTTGATGGCTATTATCTATGATCTGGTTCAGAAGGGTGTGGTCAAAGAAATGAGAGGTAATGTTTTTTAACAGTCCTGTTCTGCCCGTTCTTAAACGCAGCGATCCTTCTCAGCCTCCTGTGTATCGCTTTGTGATTGATCTTTGGGAGGTCAACAAGATTGTTGTCCCCCAGTTTCCTGTTGTCCCAGATATCACTGCTTTGCTTACTATGATACCCGCCTAAGCGGCATGGTTTTCTGTTATCAATCTAAAGAATGCTTTCTTTAGTATTCCTATTGCAGAGGAAAGTAGGGATATTTTTGGCTTCTCTCTCGGGGGCCGAATTTCCGGTTCAAGCGTGCACCTCAAGGCTATTGTGAGAGTCCCTCCATTTACAGTCAGGATTTGAAATCTCAGCTTGATGCTTTCATTTTGCCTCCAGGTGCCACTTTGATTCAATACGTTGAAGATTTATTGATTGCTGCTGATTCGGAGGATGTCTGTAAGGATGTGACTGTTTCTTTGTTGCGTCATTTGTCTGACTTGCATCATAAGGTGTCCCCCTCTAAGTGCAATATTGCCGCCAAGAGGTTACCTATTTAGGTCATCTCTTGTCGAAGGAGGGAAGACGGTTGACCCCAGAACAAATTCAAGCGATTGCACAAATGTCTGAGCCATCCACACAAAGGGAGGTACGTGCCTTTCTGGGCATTACCTCTTATTGCAGACAATGGATTCCACATTTTTCTTTGCTAGCTAAACCTATGTTGGCACTTACGTTGAAAGATACGCCACAACCCCTCCCTTGCACTGACGAATGCCAAAAGAGTTTTTTCCGATTTAGGTACTGCTTTGTGTTCTGCACCTGTGTTAGGTACTCCAGATCACAGTAAGCCTTTCACACTTTACGTTCATAAAAGAGAAGGTTGCGCGTTGTCAGTTTTAACACAGCAATTTGGAGACAAAAAACGGCCATGTGCCTATTTTTCGGCTGCGTTGGATCCAGTAGCCAAGGCATTGCCAAGTTGTCTCAGAGCTACAGCGGCAGCAGCGATCTCCATTCGCCAATCTGCTGGATTGGTATTGGATAACACTCTTGTTGTTATGGTACCACATGCAGTAGATACTCTTTTGAATAGGACAAAAACACAACATCTCACGAGTGCTCGCTTGTCTGGATATGAGCTGATGCTCTTGGCTAGCCATATTCACATCAAGCGGTGTAATACTTTGAACCCAGCAACATTATTACCCATTCCGGATGAGAAAGGCATTCAAGAACAGCATGATTGTTTTTTCCGAACAGAGGAGGAAACGAAAGGCAGAATAGATCTGAAAGACACACCACTTGTGGATCCAGATGGGATTCTAGGGGTGGATGGGTCTTGCTTCAAGCTTCCAAATGGCGAGACGACTGCAGCTTACGCTGTTACTACCTTGCATACGGTAGTAGAGACAGCACCCATTGCACAGAATTCAGCCCAAGCAGCTGAATTAATTGCCTTGACGAGAGCATGTGTGTTGGCAAAGGGAAAAAGAGTAAACCTTTACACTGATAGCTAATATGCTTTCGGTGTGGCTCATAGTTTCGGTTGCTTGTGGAAGGAAAGAGTATTCTTTACTTCCCATGGGACTAAAATACAGCATGGTCAGTTGGTGACTGACCTTCTCGAATCACTTGCTTTGCTTACACAAATAGCAATAATCAGGTGCAGTGCTCATAAAAAGATTACTGATGATGTGGGTCGCGGGAATGCTTTTGCAGATGAAGTAGCAAAGGAGACAGCGAGAGATGCTACAAGTCGCATGTGTGTTGCGAGCCCGGCAAGATGGGTCAGAGAAGGAGCAATGTGTGAGGACACAATAGAAAGTGTGAGAATGATTCAAAAAGAGGCTACTGAGAAATAACTGATTAAGTGGAGAGAAAGTACGGGAATGTTGGACGCGACTGGGTGCTGGACGGAATTGTCAGAAAAACAGCGATGGCTGTTACCAGACGCCTATGTACTACTTGTAGTTACTATGGCGCATGGTCCAGCCCACATCAGTGCTAAAGGCATATGTAAGATTTTGGCTCCAGTGTGGCAGAATGAAGGAATTCCTAAATGTGCAGAAAATGTGGTGAAGCATTGCATTGTTTGTTTAATGCATTATCCAGGAAAGGGAACCCCAACTCCAGCAGGTCATTTTGCTCCCCCTACGTATCCTTTTGAGGTACTACAAATCGATTATATTCATATGGATCATTGTAATAACCTCAAGTATGTTCTGGTGGTGGTGTGTGCCTTTTCCAGATGGATAGAGGCCTACCCTCTAAAGGACAATACTGCTCTGTCTACTGCCAAAGTTCTTTTGAAGGATTTTTTCCCGAGATTTGGTTTGCCGCGCATTGTCTGGTCTGAAAATGGGAGTGAATTTGTAGGCCAAATTATGCAGAAAGTGTGTACAGGTCTCGGTATTGGGCAGCAATTCCATGCAGAAAACCACCCTCAGTCAGCAGGATTGGTAGAGTGCTATAATGGCACCCTCAAGCTTAAATTGGCAAAGATTCAGGTGAGCACAGGTCTCGCTTGGCCTGACGCCCTACCAGTGGCACTTCTGTCCACGAGAACTACTGTGCATTCTCATTTAGGTCTCAGTCCGTATGAGGTCGTTTTTGGGCACCCAGCAAATGTCTGGGGAGTCCCTCGACCTAAGAAGTATTCTTACATTCCATACCCAATGCTGATTGACTATTTGCATAACCTCACCACTAAATTACGTGTTCTTCATCAACAGGTTCAAAACGCTTTGCCGGAGGCTTCCGCAGATCCAGGTCACTCCATCCAACCTGGCGACTGGGTCTGCATGAAAAACTTTCAGCGGAAAAAGAATTTGGAACCTCGTTGGGCCCCACCGCGACAAGTTTTGCTGACAACACGTACGGCAGTAAAAGTCATTGGAAAGAAAAACTGGATCCATGGCATGCACTGTAAGAGGGTACCTTTGCCTTTACCTCTTCACCAATGGATTTTTAAGGGCGTAGGTGACAGCGAAAGTGAAAGAGTACCTAGATTTTTTACCGTTCAGTGGTGCACGCCTGGAACAAACGAACTCTGAGAAAGAAGACGACGACGTGTTACAAGAAGCTGTGCCACTACATTTGCGTTTAAACACAGCAAATCCAGAAGCTTTGTTTAAGGACCAGACGATCCCTAATAAGACTCAATATAATTTACGGTTAAGAGTGATTAAAGACAATTGAACTTTTCTTTTTCCGATTTTTCTGATTACACTTTTTGAAAGACATTAATGGTTTTTCTTCCACTATCCATCAAGTTGCAGGGCCACGGTAGGAGTCTAAGATGTCACCTGAGTAGTGACAAAGGTCTGCAGGACTTGCAGTGTCATAGCACGGCTAACAACCACTGCTAAGTGATCTAGGAAGATTGCCGTGAGCAACGCTTAAGAGTATGGGTGTTAAAGTGGAAATTAATGATCAGACTGTAAATATGAAAAGTAGATTCAAGACATTGATGGTTAGTCCATGTGGCATAACCTTATGTATTCTGTGATGTTTATGTATTTTGTTAGCGTGTGTAAGTTGGGCTGTTTATGCTATACAGCCATCACCTGTCCCAACCTCTGTCTCTTTATCTCTCCTTACTACTGCCTCTCCACATCAGATTTATACACTCTCAGAACACGAACAGACTAGGAGAACCGAATATTTCAATAATTCATTTATTCAGTTATTTCATAAGCACCAACTGGTGATGAATACTACTAATTGTTGGGTCTGTGGGCTCATGCCTCATAACAGAGAGAGGTATGCCGTATTTAGTCTTTCCATTCTCCTATGAAGGTTCCGCTTGGGCCTATTTGGCTATGTTCTCTAACATTTATCAGAATCAGCTACGGTATCCTCCTGGTAGTCCATATGGTGGTTTAGCAGACTTCAGTCACAGTTCATTGATTAAGGGAATAGTGGCTATGGCTAACATTGCTCAGATTAGTAAGATTCCCGTAGATGAGAAAAGAGCATATGATGGCTGGAATATAACACGTTATGTTACTAGCCTCACCGATAAGGCTAAGCGAAGGAGCTCCCCGCCAATCTGGACTGTACCACATCGAGGTAATTTCTGCTTATAAATTAATCGCCAGAATGTTAAAAATCAACAGGAAAAGACTGTCTGCTCTCATACTTATGTCTATATACCGCAGATTCCCTCACCACTAGTGCCATCACAAGGCACATATTGTATCTGTCACGGTAGAGCCTATACATGGCTTCCTACTTATTTCTCAGGAACCTGTTATGTGGCTTTTCTTCTTCCTTCCACATATACTGCTCCTTCAGGTCATTTTAGGAAAAGATATGGCAGGGGAGTTATTGATTCAAAAGACACAGCAGGACAAAAGGGAGGTGACTTTATTAAAGGGTTGCTTCCTTTCTGGGGCCCGATGGCCAATAGCGGAGACATCAGACAATTAGTTTGCGTTGTTGAGGCTACCATAAATGCAACTTCTGGAGCCTTGAGTAATCTGACAGCCGAACTTCAGGCGGATCGTCTTATGACGTTGCAAAATCGGATAGTTTTAGAAATTATCCTTGCAGATCGTGAAGGAGTCTGTAAATTGATCGGGTCTAGTTTCTGTGTTTACATTCCTGATAATGCCCCTACAGTATACCAAGCTATCTCCAAATTACATATCATCTCTGAGTCTATACATCAGGACACGGGAGATTGGTCTGTGATGGGATGGTTTTGGGGACTACTGTCCACATGGGGATGGAAGATACTAACTTTCCTTGGAATAATTTTGGCCATCATTTCCTCTTGTTGTCTCTTTGTACAGTGTGGACCTGCCATGTGTGTCCCGAAGCCTGTGTCACATAAAACAGAGAATATTAGAATGATGCTACAGCAACAGCTCGATGACCTCATGGCCATTGACATCGACTGAGATTAGCTTGAGTCCCTGGTGTTATGCCCGAGTAATGGCAAAAGGAAGGTCTGAGGTTCTACGATTTCTGACTTCGTCCCGTATCTAGCTGCCATTTTGTGTCTTGCCGCCATTTTGTGTTGCCCTCACTCAGGCAGCATGGCGAGCGATGTGTTTTTGCTTTTCCAGCTTCTACGTGTCCTTTCAGTTAAAAAGTAACTCCATTGCCCTTATCCAGGAAACCTGATGTGAGGTTCTGGCTGATTTTGTTAATCCATGTCTGGCTCGATTGATCCCTGTCTCGGCCGACTATTTGCCTTCTCCTATTCTTTCCTTATATTATCTTATCCGACTGGCCTTCGCTATTCTCTCCTTGTATTCTCCTATTACACAACTATCCTTTGAGGCACACTAATATGTCCTGCCACCTGCAAGAAGGGATTGTTGACGCCATCACTGATTAATTTGATGGGAGGGGTAGCACACAGGGTCTGAGAGAGGGGAGTATTTGAGACACCTGATAGCTTGTTTACCAACTTTTCTCATTGGTTTGTTTTGTATGTGCAAGGAGTGAGATGCTGTAAATATGTGGCTATAAAAGACTGTGCAAACAAAACAGCCCGGCTAGCTTGACTCCAGTGGTGTGGAGTGCCTGGGACCCACGTCTGGGCATCCCCAGCGCACTTAGGGCGGCAATTGCAAACAAAACAGGTGATGGACCGAATGTGGATCAATGTCACACATTCATCCCAGTCCAAAGACTGTGGTGGTGTGGAGTGCAAAAAAATGATGGATTTGGGCCCAGATCTTTTGACTGGGGGAATGTGTGACATTGATCCACATTCGGTCCATCACTTGTTGTTTTTGCAATTGCCGCCCTAAGTGCGCTGGGGATGCCCAGGCGTGGGTCCCAGGCACTCCACACCATTTGGAGTAAAGCTAGCCGGGCTGATGAGAGGTGTTACCTCGAAACCGGTCCGGTCCTCGGATGCTTGATTCCGTTCTGGGAAGGACATGGCTTTTGTAGTTCAGACTGGACTGTTCCCATGGGGCAACAGGGTCAGAGCTGATTTGCATATCGCCATTGTCTAACCCAGGGTGGTGTGGAGTGCAAAAAAACAATGGATTTGGGCCCAGATCTTTTGACTGGGGGAATGTGTGACATTGATCCACATTCGGTCCATCACTTGTTGTTTTTGCAATTGCCGCCCTAAGTGCGCTGGGGATGCCCAGACGTGGGTCCCAGGCACTCCACACCACTTGGAGTCAAGCTAGCCGGGCTGATGAGAGGTGTTACCTCGAAACCGGTCCGGTCCTCGGATTCTTGATTCCGTTCTGGGAAGGACATGGCTTTTGTAGTTCGGACTGCACTGTTCCCATGGGGCAACAGGGTCAGAGCTGATTTGCATATCGGCATTGTCTAACCCAGGGTGGTGTGGAGTGCAAAAAAACGATGGATTTGGGCCCAGATCTTTTGACTGGGGGAATGTGTGACATTGATCCACATTCGGTCCATCACTTGTTGTTTTTGCAATTGCCGCCCTAAGTGCGCTGGGGATGCCCAGACGTGGGTCCCAGGCACTCCACACCACTTGGAGTCAAGCTAGCCGGGCTGATGAGAGGTGTTACCTCGAAACCGGTCCGGTCCTCGGATGCTTGATTCCGTTCTGGGAAGGACATGGCTTTTGTAGTTCGGACTGGACTGTTCCCATGGGGCAACAGGGTCAGAGCTGATTTGCATATCGCCATTGTCTAACCCAGGGTGGTGTGGAGTGCAAAAAAACGATGGA
Organism: Lissotriton vulgaris; assembly: GCF_964263255.1. Taxonomy (NCBI): domain Eukaryota; kingdom Metazoa; phylum Chordata; class Amphibia; order Caudata; family Salamandridae; genus Lissotriton; species Lissotriton vulgaris. The sequence goes on along the minus strand of NC_141685.1, from coordinate 345,963,025 downwards.
TTTGGGCCCAGATCTTTTGACTGGAGGAATGTGTGACATTGATCCACATTCGGTCCATCCCTTGTTTTTTTTATAAAAGACTGTGCGCCACAGATTGAAGTGGCAGTCTCCTTAGAATCCACCTTGTGTGTAACTTCTGGGACAACTGTGCTTAGCTGCAGCTACTAAACCTGGCTTCCACGCTCAACAGAGTGTCTTGTGTCTCTGTTTGTTACAAGGCAGGTGAACTCAGGGATTAAGGCGTGCCCTGCGCCGCCAGGCCCATAAGGCCCGGTTCTCCAAGATGGAGGATGCTTGCAGGATTGACAAGATTGCCTTATCAAATCATTTAGCAGAAAATGGACACAAGGTATCCCGAACAAATTGCAGTACTGTCTGAGTGAGGTACAATACTTGGGTCACCAAATTGAGAAAGGCAAGAGAAAGGTGTCACCAGATCGCATTGAGGCAATCACAAGCATGGCTGTGCCTACCACTCTGAAGGAGGTGAGAATGTTCCTAGGGATGGTTTGCTACTGTCGCCAATGTATTCCTAATTTCTTCCTGAAGGCGAAGCCTTTGCAGAGGCTGAAGCACAAGGAAGGGAGCGATCCACTACCATGGGACAACAAGTGGTTGAGGGCTTTCTTAGACCTGAGAGAGAGCTTGTGTCGTGCTCCGGCTCTGGGACTGCCTGAATACAACAAGTCTTCTTCATTGTTCTGTTGTGAGAGGGAAGATTGCGCGTTGTCAGTCCTGACTCAGAATCATGGAGGTGTCCGTAGACCAGTTTCTCATTTCTCAGCTACTTTAGATTCAATAGCTTCAGCGTTGCCCGGATGTCTCAAATCTGTTGCTGCAACAGGTGTCAGCATTGAGAGATGTGAAATTATTGTAATGAGTCATCCACTGATTGTGCATGTTCTGCATTCTGTTGAACTGTTGATGAAGAGGACCAAGATACAACATCTGATCAATAACCGACTCACGTGCTACGAGCAGGTAATACTTGCTGTGGAGAATGTGACTCTGAGAAGATGTTCTGTCTTAAACCCTGCTACGTTAATGCCTTTGCCAAATGCTGATGATGAAGATTTTGAAGACCATGACTGTCTTGATATGACTGAACTTTGCACCAAACTGATACCCGACATGGTCGATGAACCTCTACCTGACCCCGATGAAGTCTTCTTTGTTGATGGTTCATGCCTAAGAGACAATGTTGGTCAGTTGAGAGCAGCGTTTGCTGTATGTACCATTTCAGGAGTGGTTGAAGCTGCTTTCCTAGAAGGAGTGCACTTCGCACAGTAGGCTGAAATTATTGCCTTGACTCGCGCCTGCTTGGATGCTGATCAGATCTGAATCACCATCTACAACGACAGCCAGTAGGGGTTCCAATGTGGTTCATGACTTCGGACAGCTATGGTCTCAGAGAGGCTATATGACTTCATCTGGTTCTCCAATAAGGAATGAAGAATATGTTAGACAACTGTTAGAGGCTTTGCAGTGTCCTAAGGAAATAGCTGTTGTGAAGAGTACGGCACATGGGAGGGGAACGGATATTGTTTCTCTCTGTAATAAGTACGCTGATGAGATTGTACACTTTTGTGCCAAACAAGGGTCCATATTCAGTGGAGAATACACAGGAGAGACCCAAGAGAGAACCAAACTCAACATGATGTTAGCCATGGCAGACACTTGGGACGAACCCAGGTGTCTGCAGGATGAGGTTTCAGAGCAGAAAAGGAATGTATGGATCAAATCTGGATGTGAGAAAGGGGATGTTGATATTTGGGTCTCAAATGACGGATGAGCAGTGTTACCAAATATATTTTTTTAGCCAGATGGCGAGGCATATTCATGGTGCGATACACCTTGGGAGAGATGCAATGGTACAAGTGTTTTGGCAGACGTGGTACAATCCATGATTTCATGCGGTTGCTGAGGCTGTGTGTCAGAGGTGTGTCACCTGTCAACAAATGAATGCTGGGGAAAAGACTGCAGTCACTTTGAGTCACATTGGGAGACCTGGAGGACCCTTTAAAAGGATGCAGTTGGATTTTTTTGAGATGCCGAAGTGCAATGAGTTGAGGTACATTTCAGTGGTAGTGTGTGGGTTTCCACATTATCGGAGGCTTACCCAACACAAAGAAGTGACACCCTCAATGTAGCAAAACTGTTTTTGAGAGAACTGATTCCTAGGTGTGGTTTTCCAACCTCTTTGGAGTCGGACAGAGGAACACAATTCCACAGTGAGATCATGAAGATGATTTGCACTGCCTTGAGCGTTGATCAGAGACTTTATTGTAGTTATCGACCAGAGGCTTCTGGGATAGTGGAGGAGATCAATGGAACTTTAAAAGCATGGATGGAAAGAGTGTGTTCGTCTACGTCCCTGAAGTGGCCTGATGCGTTGCCTTTGGTGCTTATGAGTGTTCGTAGTGTACCAGATAGGAGGACTGGTCTTTCCCCACATGAGATCTTAATGGGTAGGTTGATGCGATTGACAGCGGTGCCAGCCACAGGATTTATAAACATCACTGATGACTTAATCCTTGATTACTGCAAAAGACTAGCGGATGTGGCCCATTCTGTGTCTCAGCAGGTGCAGGATGCTGCTGTTATGGTTGCAAGCGACATTTGCCACAACCTATGTCCAGGGGATTGGATGATTACAAACAGGGCAGTATGGAGGATTGCCAAACTGGATACACGCTTCTCACACCCGCAGACTTTCAGCACCCTTAAAAGAACCAGCTCCTTACCCGAATGAAAATCCTGTTGTGGCGGCACGAGAGGACAAGCCAAGCTGTGAGGGTTGCTGAGGGAGCTAGCTGTTCACCAGGCCGAGCTGAGGAGGGTTACGCTGTCCAGCACCTGGACATTGGCTCTGAGGAAGAAAGCCATTCTGGCAGTGGTCAAGAGTCAGAGTCGGCAGATGGAAGTGGTGCGCAGAGAGATCACAAGGAAAGCAGAAGGGCTAAAACACAGAAGAAGCGTGACCTGGGAGGCAGAGAAGGCTGAATCTGCGACTGGCTCCTGAAAGAGATCTTGCTTCTGTGTCCGAGGTCTCTGAATCAGAGGAAAGTGATGAAGAACAGGGTCAAGGCCAGAGAAGCTCCAAGAGGACGCAGTCACCTTGCCAGAGATACACTATTCTGGGGTGGACTTACACAGTGACTGATGCCGGGAGTAGTGAGTTCTGGGAGGCTGAGGTCCCTGAGTGTGATAAGCAGGAATTCGCTACTGAAGATCAAGGTGGTACTGCTCGTGCCTGGCCTTGAAATTGAAAGGGTACTGACAATCACGGTTCAGAATCCTCCGGGTTTCGAGGAAAGTGCAACTCCTGATCTTAAACAGATTAGTTTTACCGTGTTTTGGATTTGAAGCATCGACTCATTAACAGTTAACTGTCTGTCTTGAAATATTGCTACATGTTCTAGCTGAAATAGGATCTGATCTCATTGTAGATTTCCAATGAGCTGTGTTTTGTAAATAAGTGTTCAAAAGAAGATAACCTAGGGCCGAGTGGAAGAAGAATAACATTAGGGACTTTCCATTGGAGAAGGAGGGTTAAGGAAGTCTTTTGGTGGAATGTGTAAATAAGGAACAAAACTGTTGAATCAGGGATGGGATTTCCAGCACATTAAGAAGCAGTGTTTGGAACGATTAAGCTGCAACTTGTGATGAAAAAAGAGACTCTAAGGATTGATTGCTGAACTCAGAATCAACAGCGAAAATGGAGGCTGGGAACCCGAACCTTAGGTCTATATGTATGATAGTCACACTCACAGTAGGAGTGATAGTTTCCATAGTTGTAGTTATTATAGTGTCAGTTGCTATTTCACATGACGTAGAAGTCAGAGAGGTAAAGGGGACGCCTGCACCTAGCACTTCAACCAAAAAAGACAGAATCATAGGAGCTGAAAAGGCTTTGCTAGATCAAAATAGTTGTAGGTTACATGTAGATTTGTCTAAAGGTGACCTTAAGCTTAAGGCAAATGCCAAGCTGCTATATGAATATGTAGAGGCGATGGATGCAAAAGATTGTTATGTGTATGCAGTTACCTGCCTCAGTGGATGAGGGTATTAAGTATCATCGTCTTCCACTGACTCATGGCATTACATGTAGTTTGTTGCTTAGTATATATCCTATAGGAGAGGCCTTTGTGAGCATTTCTTTTTGAAGTATGATGCAGTGCTTTCAGAGGTACCAGCTTATAAAAACCTGAATAAGTATGATTATTAAAAACAAGAAGACAGGATTGGGAAGTACTTCATACCAGATACAACATTAGATACTTCCTTTGCCCATAGACATAATCTGACTTGCTCACTGACAGATGTAGAAAAGAAGTTTGTAGATGAAATAGAAGATAGATATAGACAATAAACACAGACACGTCACACCGGAGATAGTCCAGTGGATTGGACAGATGAGGAGAGAGCTCATAGAGTGAAGGGAAGTTATGGTCCTATTGCGCAGACCTATTATGATAAGATTTATGTAGGACAGAGTTTGCGTGATCATGTTTTCACCATTGAGACATCTGCAAAAAATGTTTGGCAAGGTACAGTGCAAGTGGTGCCAAAGGTATATTATGTGTGTGGAAGGAATGCATATGTACGACTGCCTGCTAATTGGTATGGCACATGTTATTTGGGTATGATTTTTCCTAAGATCTACCACGCGGATGATTTGGAACTGTTGGAAGGTGAGAAACATTCAAGAGTAAGGAGGGATGCAAGTGCAGGAGCAGTAATTGGAGATGTCTTTGGAGTGGTGACACCAGGATTGGGAGTGATTTTTAATGACATGAAAATAAGAAAGTTGGCAACTGTTGTGGATCGATTATCGACGAATACAGCTAAGTCATTGATACTTGTGGATTGAGAGATGTTCGCCATAACGACGATGGGGATGCAGAACCATCTTGCTTTAGATGTCCTGTTAGCAAAAGAGGATGGAGTCTATAAAATGTTGAAGGTTCAAGAGTGCTGCACTTATATACCAGATAACAGTAAAGATCTGGAGAGATATATAAGTAACATCACTGTAATCCATCATGAGATTAAGGACCTGACTGAGGAAGGTGTTTTGGGAAAAGGTTGGAAAAGGGTTTGGAAAGGTGGGAAGCTGGTTTGCAAATTTGGGGAAAGGAATCATTGGATATATTCTGAAGTCTATCATTATCATTGTGGTTTGTGTGGTTTGTTTGTGGGAATTTGCCAGACCTTACCAGTGGTACATGGCGAATTAACTTGAAAGATCCCTTAGAGAGCAAGAGATAAGAATGGCGAGACTGCAGGACAGTCATTTTCAGAATATTACGAATCTAGCGAAGTTTCGACAGGGAAGAGAGGCTACAAGTTCTGTTTAGATCGGTTCTTTCTCTAAGGAATTATGATTTAGGTGATGACACTAGTCATCAAAGGGGGGAACTGATAGCGCATCATGTTATTCTGAAAATTGTAAGGGTGCACTATAATCACATTAGTCTGCACCCATATGTACTCCTGGGTTGAACTAAGTATTACCACCTTGGCTGCTGTGACTTTTCCCCTCCTGTGCTGACATTCTTTGAATACCATTGTTCATGACGAGCTCAGCTCGTAATAAGCACAGCTCCACTGTGCCTCATGACGAGCTGAGCTCGTCATGAGCATGGAAGGGGTTAATCAATAAAAAATGTGGCTGTTATAATGAATAATGTGTGTATAATGTTAGAAAATTAGTTTATGTTAGTAGGAAAATGTAAAATGACATTTAAACATTACTGCTCATTGCAAGAGTTTCGTAAATCATTTGTGTGTAACGTGATGCATTAGATTTAAACGTGCACTATAAAGTCTGAATGTGTAGACATAATTAATTGAGCCTTAAAGTAGAGAAATGTAATGCTTATAATTGCAACATTGTAAATGGTAGGTTTGATGTGTAAAGGCCTGAAGTGAAAATTCACGTTTTGTCATGGAAGTCCAGTTCGTGGTTTCTTAGGTTAGCAAAATCGAGTAAGCCTGAAATGTATTTTCCTTGGGAAGGCTCTCAGTTGAATGTAGTCAGCAGATTTGTGCGTATAAGTTTGATTTGTTCACATGCTTTCCGTTGCAGGTGCAAGGACATTTTCCTCGTCAGTTAGACTGATGCTCTTTGTTTTAGGAGTTAGGTAAGGAAGAGACCTGTTACAATTTAGCGGTGGAATGTGATAATTGGAGACTCGCTAGAGAAACCTGGGGCCCAAGGACAACTCAACTGTTCTTTGACGAAGCACAAGTTGTGGAACAATACCTGCCAAAGATGTCCATCCAGAGGAGGTGTTTCGGGCGTGTTTTTAAATTGACTGTTTTATATTAGGGACAGTGTCCTGATGGAGGAGAGGCAGATGAGAGAAGAGAGGCAGGCGAGGCAGAAAGGGCTGATGAGAGCAGAGAGCCACTAGGAGGGTTAGAGAAGGGATTGACTCGAGGATAAAGACTTAGATAGGTTCTGATTCATTCTGAAGTGAATGTACTTCTTAGGAAGTTTTCACAAGCTGACACCTTTATTCCTTGACTTTGCCGAAAGGATGTTATGTAGGGATGTCACCGTAGTGCTAGAGTAGGGGCAGAATTAACTGATTAATTTTCTTTTCTGTAAACTGATGAAGACTAATTTAGATATTGGATCAATTATTGTTTATTTAATCTTTTTAGAATTGCTTATCCTTTTCAGGTTGCACCGAATTAGGTTAATACGTAGAATGAACTTCATGTTACTGCCTATGTATTTTTTCAACCTCGTTATGAGGTGCTTGTATGTTTAATTATATTTGGCTCAGTAATAAAACCCTTAAATGTAAGTTGGAGTCGTTGATCTTTCAGAGTCTAATTGATGAGTTGTATTGATGAAGGGGATTGTATTGGTTTTCTCGCCTTTACACTTCTCAGCAGATAAAAAGTTCCAGTCGACCGAAGATCCTTATAAATAGTAAGATCTGATAAAAATGAGATAAGGATCTGGCGTAATCACTAGTTTTACAATGGAGCCGGGAGGGGGGCATGGCTTGACATAGGACTAAGATGGTGATGTCTCTGTGAGGTTCCTGGTGACGACACTGGCAGCAGCGGTGTAACAGCAGCTTTCCAGCTTCTCTTTTGCATGCCAAGGCTGGTCCCTCACAGGTGAGATGTAGTGACGACTGCATACACCCTTTTCAGAGCTGTTGAAGCAGCATTTGGTTAACTCCAGGAGTGGTGTTTTCTTTATTGTCTGGAAGTGGCGGCCATTTTAAATATTGAGCGCAATTTTAGGGGACTGTCTGCTGCTCTGTTTCTTCTTAAATGGCTTAAGGGCTCCTTATAATGTCTCATGCTGGCCTCTAACCAACTTATATTTGGAGAGAAAGGATTTGTTGTGTTAATGGCTTCTTCATTCTCCAGCATGTGAATCATCTAATTACAGTTAATTTTATTTCTTGCAAATTTTTTGATCTCAGGCTTACTTTTCCAAAATTTCTTACCTCAGCATCTTAATTTACCTGAGGGGCCTATTCTTAACATTCAGCAAGCACATAGGTTAGGTCAATTTCTACGGTCTCTACACCATCTAAACCACCTCGAAGTATCATCTGATACTTTTTAGAATTCACAGAATTAATGCAGACCATCTCTGCTGCAAAACAACACACACTCATTTCTTGTTCAGGTCATAACATTTATTTTTCCCAAGATTATGCTAAAGCCACATCTGTCTGCCTGAGAGATTTTCTGAGCATGAGATCTGAACTATGTTCTATTGGAGCTCACTTTGGTCTTTATGATCACTGTCTTTTTAAAGTCGAGCATAAGAATAAAACAACAGCATTTGAAGATCTATCTTGTTTGAGGACAGTTCTCAAGATGTGTAAAGCAGAAACTATGGAAGTTACTACATCAACCTGTTCATTCTGTTCATATGTTTTTAGTCTATGTACATGTTGTGTTTTGGATATTGATGAGATGTTTTTCTTCTCCTTATTCTTAATTGTCTTTTTTTTACTGTATTTGGTTGGTGTGATAATGTGGTCTTTATGTAATATATATATATATATACATGTGACCAAGCTCCGCTTGCGGAGCGAAACGCGTCGAGGAGAGCACTCGCTCTATGATTGCAGAATAAAACTTACCACTGCTGACACGATTTTGGTGTGATGGCGATTTACTAAAATCTTGGATTTGATACTAGGGGAGAGAGGTTTGCGCCTGCTAAGTCCGTGTGGATAGTGGACGGGACTGTTTTCGATATATATATATATATATATATATATATGTATATATGTATATATATATATATATATATATATTACCTACTGGCTATAGTTAGGATTTTTTCTCTATGGAACTTTTGAAAATTCTATGTCTAATAACTTTGGCGTTTGTGGACGGAATCGGCTGAAATTTTCAGGAAAATGGCATATTTTGTGTCTGAGCAGTCCCTGAAAAATTTGGGGGGGTTCCGTCAAGGGGGGGCCGAGAAAAAAGGGGGGTCCCAAAACGCATTTTTCCCATTCATTTTTCCATAGGGCCTTTGGCCTCACTTTTAGCTCGAACAGCTGAATGGATTTGCACGAAACTTGGCAAAATTGTAGGGACTGTTAGCCCGATGTGCCTTTGCTGGGTCTCAATATATATGTGTTCCAGTGGATTTTGAGAAATTAACGTTTAAAAAAACGGATATATCTGTGACAGCGTCCTGGATAGCGCACTAGATTGCGTACTTTTAGCGTAACGGCGCTTTGCGAAGCGAAGCTGATTGGCTCTCCAGTGTCTGTCAACATTCTAAACAGTCCGGTGCGGCCGCCATCTTGTCTCTCGGTAGGATCGAGAGACAAGAGGAGGAGAAAAACGAAGGGGGAATTTAATGAAAGGGGGCAAGGTAGACCCCTCTTGACCCCCTAGGAATGATGTTGGGGTTATTAAAGGGTCCCGTGGGGAAAATTAAAAAAATTAAAATTTTCGCGGTAGAAGCGCATCCTGGTTCACGAACTGGGTAGTGAATCGGGACGTGAAACAGGAATTCGCCATTTTATGTTTCGATTTAATTAAATTACTAGATGGAGGAAAAATTATGTGAGTATTGGGTATAAGGGGGTACGGGAGACGTATCCTGACCCCCTATGTTTTCTTAGGGTGGTTGAGGAGGCTCATATATGTTGATACCTGTCTTCCAGCGGTTGCACGTGAGCGTTTTTTTTTTTTTTGCCGCTTGACTTCTGTTAACGTTCGATTCGAAGGAAATTAGGAAGTGTTGATCGCCATTTTGACACTGCGAGTAAATATATTGTAAAAAATAATTGTTATAAATTAATCAGTATTGATAAACATTGTCTGCGCCATCTTGCTTTTTTTCCAATGCCACACTTTTGTCGTGCACGGCAGCCATTTTAGATTCCTTGACCAGACCCACTCTCTGCACGCCGCCGATCCTCAGCATGGCTCCCCACCCTCGCAAGCATCTCCCCCACGCACTGGTCACCCCTGCTCTCTCTCTGATGCATGGGCCATAAACTTCCCCCCATCTGCGCTGCTCTTCCCTGAGTATCACACCCAGTGCCCGCCCGACACCTCCCTTTCACCCTATTCACTACCGCACCCTCTGACACTCCTCTTCCTCTGTGTTTGATTGTCCAGGCCGGTACCAGGCTATCACCTAGCCCTGCGGATGTAGTTTATGGCCCCAACTGTAAAGAATCACCCCTATTTAAAGGAGTTACAGTAGATCAAGGTCGCCACCTCATGAGATCCGTTACACCACACGCGTTCCTACTATCTGATAACGATCCTGTATTGTGATTGGGGAGGGGATTCTCACTGTAAGGGTGTGTGGGACCGAGCCTGAAGCGGAAGATTCCAGGGATGCCTTTTTGTACATCAAAGTCTTCACAATTATGTGTCACTTTAAAAATATATAGCACTCCAACAAAGTTGTAGGATTATAACACTTTAATAACTTATAAATATATACAACGCTCCAACAAAGTAAACACGTTAAAAAAAACTTTTTAAACAACTATTTATATGACATTGCTTTAACCAGGATAGACAAAGAAATGACACAGTGATGTAAAAGTTTCTGAAAGAAATTCCAAGAACGTCCCATGTGAAAGTGAATTTTATCTGGCAATTTTTTTTCTTTTCCTTCTCATGAAAAGAAAGTTAATGCCAGGTTCGTTATCTGCTTCATCTGCAAAAAAAAAAACTCTCGAGAGGGACGGAAAAAAATATAGCTATGGTAATCATACCATGCATCGGCACATGGAGACTTGGCACCCTCCTAATTATTCTAAAGCACAACTTCGAGATTTGGTGGATAACCCTCGACCGGCAAAAACATCCATCAATGACTTAGCAATAAGTGAGTCAGAGGCAAGGGAAACGGTCCCAAATCTGCAAAAGAACTTTGGGCAGATGAGATTGACTTGTGTAGCATGTGGAAAATTAATTTCATGCGGAGAGATGAGTATTACTTTAATAAATAGATCATGTGAAAATCATCAATGTCCAAAACGTCCTAGAAAGTAATTTTTGTCATTTTTGAGGAAGAGAGATAACCTACAGTGGTACGGGGTCGTTTTCGTTCGTACTAGGGGGGCCAGGTGACATTCCTTCGGGGTGGCTTAGGGGCATTCAAAACAACTTCCCTGATACAGGTAGCATATAAAGTAGAGGCTAAATACCAGGATCTTTATCGATTGCTTTATGCTGTACAAAAATGAAAAACACATACAACAAACCTGGACCATTCATATTTTCAATGTTTCTGCGTACTATACTTTTTAACCCTTAACTAATTTAGCTGCTTCATTTCACCTGCTTTTTTCTTTAAAAAAAAAAAAATCGGAAACAGAGGCCATTTCTTTGAAACTTACCAATGTACGCGTTACAACTACGTTTGCTTTTTCAAAAACCTTTAATAAAAATGTTGGTGCCCAAATACGGGCCTACAACCCCGTGGGCCGGCCACGGAGCAGGCTGGAACTGTAAATGGGGGGGGGGTTTATTTGTGGAAAACATAACAGAGTTAGTGGTCGTTGATTTCATAGTAAAAAGTGCGACAAGTGCAACAAAATCATATCGATAATTCATTTTGAGCAAGTACCATTAGTGTCGACAATTCCAACCTTCAATAATAAATACAGTAATCAATGATGCATTAGAACTTAATATCAATTCATTGTTCGAACGTGTAATCAGTCTTATCCCATATCAATTCATGTGGTAAAAACTGCATACATATCTCATGATATCAAGGCTGAGCAATCGGGGCACAACAAGGAGTTGAGAGTTTCATTTGTACCAGCGCCATTTTGGGTGAGGTCAGGAAGGTCCAAGTATAGTCAAAATGTCTCCACCAAGTCGTGGTTGGACCGGGACCTCTTTCGGTAGTCCAAAAGTTTTTGTTGAAGGGTAGCAGAGGGGACTGGTGACATGAACCATCAGTGAATGTGGGGTGGGAGGAAACAATTTCTCCTACCGGGTCATACTGGTGTCCCACCGGAACTGATCAAGTTGGTAGTCTTGCAGGATTTTGATCATTTCAAGACTGAGGCCGGCGCCAGCATGAGCGCGCCGACGTCCCTCGGCTACGTCGTGGTCGTTCCGTGGGTGATCATGGCAGTCATTTCTCATCGGGGGTCGAGGGCCCCCGTGGCTCTTATAGAATCTTCAAAGTTGAGGAGAACGTTTCTGGACGCAGGACTCATTTTCAGGCTGATCTGAAAAGCGTTGTTGTACCGCAAAAGTAACCGAGACTGTCGGGTGAGTGCAGCGCCGCTGCATCGCAAGAGTGGACGAACCCTTTTGTTGGGTGAGTGGAGTGTTGGGGGTGCAGCTGAGGGGCCCCCACCTGGGGGGGTGGGAGAGGCTCGTTCGCGCCGCCTCTCCCTCCCAGCGCACCCACGCCGACACCTGGCGTTGATATCCGTGATGTCCGGACTAGGCGATAAGAGGGGGGGGGGGGTCGGAGGCAGAGGCAAGACATCCCCCCCCGTGGCCTGCAGGGCGCTGCTTCAGGACCGAACGGGGAGCTCATACCAAGCCGCAGCCAGACCAGGAGATACGAGGGGAGGGTCGGTGGCATTTGCAAGACATTCCTCTCCAGTGTTGTCGCAGCTAGAGTTCCTGTCGGCCTCGGCTCCTCTCCTGGTGCACCTTACGTGACGACCCTTTTGTTGGGTGAGTGGAGCGTTGGGGGTGCAGCTGAGGGGCCCCCACCTGGGGGGGTGGGAGAGGCTCGTTCGCGCCGCCTCTCCCTCCCAGCGCACCCCACACCGACACCTGGCGTTGATATCCGTGATGTCCGGACCAGGCGATAAGAGAGGGGGGTCGGAGGCAGAGGCAAGACATCCCCCCGTGGCCTGCAGGGCGCCAGAAGAGAATGGGAAGACCAGCACATTCCAGGCCGACCATCCCACGACTTCTCCGGCTGATGGCGGCTAGTCGGTCCCCGCCCTGCACGTGTCGAGGCCTCATCTTCTGGATGGGCGTAACCGTGGACCTGTTGCACTTCGGGAGTTTCCGGAATGGGGGTAGGTATCTGCTGATTTGTATCTATTTCATGTTACCGTTATTGGGTGTGGCGGGCGGTGGGACAGACATGCTTGGAGCAGTGGGGGGTGGCGGAGGTTAGCTACCTCGTGGCTGCCGTAACGTCAAGCTTGGCTTCTCTCACCACTTCCATGTTTCTTATTTCTAGCGAAGTCAAAAACTCATCAGTGGCCTACTGATTTTGTTCGATTTCTTTCCCTTCTTTTTCAAGTGTGTTTCATTGTAAAGTTTCTGTTCAACAGGATATAGTTTTTACTTCGTATTTTACATATGTCTTCTTTATTAGGGGTACTCTCCGGTTGAGCCAGATGATGTACCTCTACTAAATAGTCCGGGTGGAACTAGTTTCTCAATCAGTGGGGAGTAGATGGGCATGACAGATTACAACGGGGGACAAAGGTCTGCATTACCCATCCTTCACTACTTGCAAAGACAAGACAGAATATTTCTATTCCACGTTATTTGCAAACAGAGAATACCTCATTAGAACTATTCCTTGAACAATAAATGTCCAGCCAATCAATCAATCAGTGGGGAGAAAAACAGGCATGATGGATTACAAATGGGGACAAAAGTCCGCATTACCTATCCTTCACTATCTGCAAAGGGAGACAGAATATTCCTATTCTTCTCTGTTTGTAGACAGGGAATATCTCAAATAGCAATAATCAATAAAAAATTTACAACTTTAAGGTAAATACTCACAATATGACTACTCAACGAAGTTAAAAAGTAACGGATATAGGTACTTGAGAGGTTTTCGGTGGCAGATAATCTACAATATACATTTGTACATATGAGTCTGATACAGGGCGGATCTCTGTATAACTATGGATAATTAGATATTAGGATGGCATACTTTGACTTGTGATGTTTGATCTCATTTAGTCACTTCAATCTAATTTTTACCATTAATTTTTCTTTTTGTTTTGCAGATTAACTACAATACTTATGTTGGACTCCATATTATATGTTGTTTATTATATTGTTTTGTTACTTATAGTTCTAGTTATTTATTGTAGTGTTATCTTTTAGTTATAGTTCCAGTTATTGTTTTAATAAAAGTTAATTAAAAAAGTACATACGTCTGTTTTTTTGTGGGGGTAGCAGTCATCAATAGAAATGATATTTATAATTTGAACTATAATGCTGAAGCTCACTCATTAGTAACATATTGTGGTGAAATTTTAACCTATGTGCTGACGTAAGTGTTCCATAAACTACTACTATGGTAACAGGCAAAATACTGTTTGGGGGTAGGGTATAATACGCAGGAATGCTGTAAAAATAAATGGGCAAGGGCTGTTTTGTTTTCCACTGTTGCAACATAAAGTGATCGATAAAAATCCGATAATCAGGCCTATCAGCGACTAAGACAGCAGGCCGAGTCTCTTTTGCTCAACGACTCCCTCATGGGACGAAGAAACGTCCTTCTTCACGAAATAGGAATATTTTACTTGCAGGACAGTTGTAAATTTCCCGTGAAAATACATTAGCCTGGAACATTGTTAGTGATAAACTGTAAATGCATCTGGGTCCTTTGCTTAAAAAAAAAAATATAAAATATATTTGTGAATTAGAATAGGAATATATGTTACAGATATAGATATTTGCTATTAAAAAACCATTGAAATTCACTGAAAAAACATAGGTTTTAGGCCATATATAGTTAGGGATTAGCATTTACAAAACCTTAATTTACTCGCACAAAACCATTGAAATTCGCATATATAGTTAGATGCAATAACTATATATCGCGCACCCGCAATCCACTGCTGATGATGTCACATATTACATCATTCATGACATGGTCAGTGACATCACTGATGACATCACTGATGACATCTCAAATGACATCACTGATGACATCTCAAATGACATCACTGATGACATCTCAAATGACATCACTGATGAAATCACTGATAACATCTCATTTGACATTACTGATCACATCACTGATGATATCATTCATGTGATAATACGATGAACCTCTTCAGACTCTAATATAACCTTAGATACAATCAGTGTAAACAGACACTCACAGACTGTCACTCATCCATGGAGTTACTCACACACCTAGTCAGTCATACAAAGAATCAATCACACCTCCATTTCCTCAACTATACAGTTATACACACCTTACTTATTCAAACATATACTAACACATATTTACTCTCTTATACAATCACTGATACAAGTTTACAATGATCCATACAGCCACTCACACATTCATCGGCTCTTATGCACAGTTATTTATATATATATCAACTCTTACATGTACTGTGTTTTACATATGTACTTACTTTGACATGTAGCACTGAGAAATCCAATCACTCACCAATACACTCATTCAGACAGTCAACCGCCCATACAGCTGTTTCCACATGCACTTTTGAACCCATACATCTAGTGAATCAACTGCTCACACATCTATGCACAGAGTCACATACCTCTCAGCCACCCCCACACACACACTCACTCTCCCATACAAATATTTGGGCAACCAATCAATAACCCATATAGTTACTCATATGGCTACTGATCAACACATGCAGCAGTTTACAGAACTACAGAAATATTGATGCACAAATTAAGACAGTTTAGTCACTAACCCATGCACTCAGTGAGACACATTTAATCACTCTCTCATACAGTCAGTCATGCACCTACTAAATCCTTCATCCAAACACTTATACATCCACTCATTCCTCAATATGTAAGACATATTTTAACTTTACAGAAACATACAGTCACTGGATGGTGTCATCAGTGATGTCATCAGTGATGTCACTGACCATGTCATGAATGATGTAATATGTGACATCATCAGCAGTGGATTGCGGGTGCGCGATATATAGTTATTGCATCTAACTATATATGCGAATTTCAATGGTTTTGTGCGAGTAAATTAAGGTTTTGTAAATACTAATCCCTAACTATATATGGCCTAAAACCTATGGTTTTTTCAGTGAATATATATATATATATATATAACCTACTGGCGATAGCCAGTAGGTATATATAGTTAGGACCTAGCTACCATAGGAAATCCGCAACATTCTACTGGGAATAACTTTGGTGCCGATTGGGGAATTTGCGTGTAATTTTCCCAAATTTAGGCCAGCTCTGCTCCACTTCTTCCCTGAAAGTTTCGGGGGGATTCGTCATGCGGGGGCTGAGAAAAAAGGGGGGTCCCAAAACATGTTTTCCCCATGTTGATTTCCATAGGACGAATAGACAAGGCTACAGCCCGAACCGCTGAATGGAATTAAACCAAACTTTGCGAAATTGTAGGGACTGGTACGCAGAAGTGCCTTTTCTATATTTGGTGAAAATTGCTCCTCTGTTCCTGCCTTTTTTCAGATGTTTCCTCTCATGCATCTGTTTCAGGATATAAATTAAATATTGATAAATGTGAAGTTGTATCCCTCAATAAATGTACTTTCAAGCAGGATTACTCTTTGTCAAATTTCACATGGCAATCTAAACAACTTAAATATTGGGCTGCAATTTATTGAGCATTTCTCTTCTTCTATTACTCTTAATATGGATGCTTATATTCATAGACTAACTTCCTTGACTACTAGATGATAACCTATTTACTTGTCTTGGTGGGGTTAGCTTGATTCATCAAAATGCTGCTAGTTCTTGTTATTCATTTTACTCTCTCGAATATCCCCTTAAAGATTTCTCTTAAATTCTATGCAAAAATATATTCTATATTATCGTCCTTTCTTTGGAATAAAAGAAACTCTTACATGTCTAAACGTAGGTAAAACTTCCTAAGACCGATGGCAGAGTACATTTTACTGATTTTGTTAAATATCACAAATCCTTTTTATTAAGACAGTCAGCTCTTTGGATTGACTCGTCACCATCACACATTCCGTTATGTTTTTTTTCCTTTGCAGAAAAGCCTCAAATATTCTCTACTCTTATATTTAACCGCATCGCTGCTGCCGCCATTTTTTCGCTGTGCGGCTTTTTTCATTTTTCCGCATTACATGACGAGCTCAGCTCGTCATCAGCACACGCCACCCGTGGGTGATGACGAGCTGAGCTCGTCATCAGCATCGAAAGGGTTAATAACAAGTGTAATTTAGTAGTTTCTATGATTCCATTTCAACGGAATGATCTACACTCCTTCAAAACTACTACTTGCAATAATTGTTTTATTCAAATAAAACGAAGATCTATTAACTGCCATGCTTGGAGAATTAAAAGACTAAGGGCCAGATGTAGGTAGCCAAATACCGGTCGGTAACGGCCGAAATTCGGTAATTTCGTCCGTTACCCACTGGTATTTGGAAAATGAGATGTAGGGTGCAAAAATGTTCCGATTTGGTAAAGATGAGTCTGTATTCTTTCGATTCGGTATTTACCGAATCCCTATTTACCGAGTCCTCATTTACCTAATCGGTAAATAAGAAATGGTAAAAAATGTCCATCAAGATGTAGGAAACTAAAAAAAATACCGAATTCCATGAAATTCGGTATCTAAGAGTCGGTATTTACCATGGTTTGAAAGCAGGTGGTAACCAGGTGGAGGCTATAAAAGAAGGTTCCAACATGCAACAGTGCAAGCAGAATGGCGGCATTCTACATCATAGCAAGGTGGCTACTGCTACAGGCAGTAGGAGAGAGGGCATGGAGAAGGGAGGAGCAGGTCTACAGGCAGAGGATAAAGCTCTTCCAACTGACTGAGCCAGAGATTCTGCAAAGGTACAGGCTACACCCCAGAACCATCCTGGACTTGATCAGGGACCTCCACACACACCTGGATCACCCAACACCAAGGGCGCACACCATCCCACCCCATGTGCAGGTGCTGTGTAGCCTACACCTGCTTGCCTCTGGGAGCTACCAGAGTGTGATTGCTGCAGTAGGTGGTGTGTCCCAGAGCTGCATGTCCCGTTTCTTCAGGAAGTTCATTGAGGCCATGATGCAGAGAATGCATCATTACATTCGGTTCCCTGACACACCTGCGGAACTTGCGAAGACCAAAACTGATTTATATCAACTGGCACACTTCCCTCAAGTGATAGGCTGCATAGATGGTACCCACATCCCACTCTGCCCACATGCAGCCACAGAACACTAATACAGGAACCGGAAGTCAACACACTCCATCAATGTGCAGGTGATGTGCAACGCTAGTAACATCATTACAGACATTTTGGCTAAATTCCCTGGGAGTACCCACAACTCGTACATATTCCAGAACAGTGGGATATACACACACCTTGTTGCTGGAGAGTTTTGGGACAGATACCTGCTAGGTAAATGACTGTGACACACCCTGATAGTTATAGCAGATGAATGTATCATGAGTATGTAACTGATGCCAATCTCTTTTCCACCTAGGCGATAGTGCATATGCCCTGCGGTCCTTTGTTCTCACACCCTACCTCAATCTAACTACCAGAAGTGAAAGACGTTATGATGTGGCACACAGATCTACTCGCAATGTAGTGGAACGCACATTTGGACTCCTCAAAAGCAGGTTCCGCTGCCTCCACAAGAGCGGAGGAGCAAGCCAGTATACTTCCATCCTGTGCTGCAAAATGATAGCGACCTGTGCCATGTTGCACAATCTTGCCACCAAGGAAGGCACAGAGGTGGAAATCACACATCATGAGGACATTGATGATGACACAGAACAGGCAGAGCCCCACGCAACAGGAGCACCAGCTGCAACAGATGGGAGATTGAGATGGGCAGAGATCACACGTCGATATTTCTAAGTAAGTAAGGAGACACAGACAGGCGTAGTAAGTGAAGTATGTAGTTTAATTGTCACTATCACACATAACAGATACCACACCATGGTACTACCTTTTCTATTTCCATGGCTGGGTGGTCACAGTTAACCTCACTGTGACCTGTCCTGTGGGTTGAGGGCATTTTCAACGTTTGCGCCCACGCACTACAGTGCGGGATGCACAAGGCTGGGTCTCAACACTTTCGGTGGTGCCTGGGTCAGCCAATAGGCGCCTGCTGCTCCTACGCAGGTCAGTGACAGGAGTGCTGGAGCCACTCCTGCTGGTGGAGTCTTCTGTTTCCTCGACACCTGTGTCTCCAGCAGTGCCTGCCTGGTTTGTGAGCATCTGCTCCATGGCAGAGGCGACTCTCCCCATCCCCCTTGACAAATCTGTGCAGCAGTGTACAATTGCATCCTGCATGGCGGCAGAACGCCGGCACAGCACTGAGGTTGCTGTAGCAAAGCATTTCAAGGCAATTCCTTGATGACTCTGTAAAGGCATCTTTTGCTTGTACACCTGAAGTTCTGCAACCTCTTTGAGTCCGTATTGTGCTATTTACTTTTTTATCAAATATATTTTAATATTTTTTTTAAAGATTCATATTGCCCTTTTGTTTATGCATGGATGTATATCAATATTGTACTTTTCTCCCCAGGGGTTTCCTTAGATTTGCTGGATCATCAGCCACAGCTTAAGGCATGGCTAGGCAGCCTGGTGCCTCCTATAGTTGAAAATGTGGAAACAGCAGTCTCAGAAAGCTTTGGTACGTGGCTTGTCACTCCCAGGGGATAAGCTAGTTTTCTCCCAGCTTAAACTGTTATACAGAGCAGTGGAAAAGTGGAGTTTGTCTGATCCCTGTTTTCGAGTTTGCCGTAGATATCAGCGTGCAAGCGCGAGTATGAGTGGGAGAGGAGGAGGTTGCCTCACTGCTTTGCTGTCTTGCTGTCTCCCGCAGCCGACCTCCATTTCAGCCAATGGGGGGGAAGAGGATGCCTTGCTGCCTCCTGCCAGACCAGGCTTCACTGCTCTTGCTGTGACTCCGAGCTGCAGCCCCCTGCTGCCCTCCGCGGTTACCTTGCTGCCTCTTGTGATTACAGTCAGTCTCCATTGATCCTCACCGCTTGTGATTACACCCAGGCTCCGTTGATTCTCGCTGAGTTGATGCCCGGCCCGACCCTGCCCGTACAGCAATACTCTATCAGGTGGTCGATGAGGGTTGCTGTTGATCTGGCTGCCACCAGACGAGCTGATGGCAAGGAATTGGAAGCGGTTATTGGCTGCATTGAACAGTGCACTTTGGAAGGTGTGCTACAAGCGGTAGGTGGTGATGGGATCCGGGAGGGCTGCGGGCGGTGAGTGGTGTGTGCGACCGTCATTAGCGGGTGGCTGTTGCGTGTGATCCTATGTTGAGGCGACAGAAGTGGTCTAATCCTGTGTACTCCGCCCGCTGACCAGGCGCCCCGGATTCCTTGGATAAACAACCCAGCCACTCTCAGCTACTATAGACAGAGCAGACATTCTAGCCGCCTCTCCCTGTTCAGTGGGCTTAACAACCATTGGGGTATTGCTCCAAAATGAGATCAGGCAAAGGTCCGAAAGCAACCCAAGCTGAGGCAAAAACAAAAATCAAAAAGTATCAAAACCCCGCTGGACAACTTGACAGATTCGTCTCTTGCCCCAGGAGCCACACAAATATCACCAACGTATTCAATTTTTGGATCATTAACCCCCTCTGGAAAATGCACGTTACTAAAAGATCCAACTGCAGTTATTTATTCTACACCAGGTAAAAACTCTGGTCTTCCTAAACCTCTGACGCCTTACAAACTGAAAACTTCACAGGACGAGGTTTCAAAGTGCAGTATAGGAACAATACCAATAATAATGGAAGAAAAAGCAGTTTCAAACACAGGAACCGATGTAGATAATATTCATCAATGTGTCAATAATATGCATACCATCCAGGCGCAAGTGCATGTGATAAGCACAGCTCTGTCTGAACTAGTAATTGATCAAATTATGGAAATAACCAACAACAGTTGTACTAGTAGTAAACCCAATGGTCACTCCACTCCCAGACCACACCAGTTAAAATAAACAAACAGGTCGCTTCCAACCCTGTACAAAGCCCTGTACCAAATCTTAATGACTCTTGTATTGAATCCCTCTCAATAACAAACAATACAGATTTAATGCAGGCAATGGGAACTATTACCACAAATCTGTGTCAGATTGAATTTACAACTCAAACAGAAGAGCAACAGCATTTAGTAATAGAAGTATCAAGCCTACATGAACACTTTGTAAATGTTGTATCAAGTCCTGCTGATGAAAACTATGCCACTCACAAAGTAAACAATGCGCAAAAGCTCAATGTGGAGGAAACATCTGTTAAAAATAATAGCAATCAATTTGCAAGACCAAAGAATATAGAAGTAGCCTAGTTACTGGGGACCATTATTAGGAACCAAGCTGTACATACTCAAGCCAGCAATATTTGAATTCCTTCATATGAAGCTCAACCACAATCAATAATAGAAATATCAATCTCACTTGAACATCGCTGTATCGGCTTTATTAGCCCAGCAAAAAACAACAACGGAAACAAAACATCTAATAGCATACATTTAAGAAGCTGTAATTTCCAAATAGGAAAAGGTAGCTCGATCATGTTTGGTATCTTTTGATTTGTAATTGAAAAAAAAAATCGTTTATGGTAAAGTCAGATTTTGAATTGCAGTTTTGAAAATGCCATTTTTAGAAAGTTGGTATTTTCTTGCCTTACACATTGAGTGCCTGCACTCTGCTGTTGACTCACATGACTGGGTGTAATTAGCAGTTACTCCTAGACAGCCACACACAATAGAGACCGTGGGTATGACTGGGTGGGCCATCATTGACAGGTCAGGAGGGTGGAGTTCGACACAGCCCCACTTTAAACTGAATAGTCTGTGTCCTGCCTTCGCACAAAAGGTTGCATACTTCCTGTAGGTAATCAGGAACCATGGCAAGGGGGCAGGGAACTGTGTACTTCAAAGGGAAACCTAATTAGCTTTTCCCACTCCAGAGGAGGCCGTAGATATAAATATTTGACCACAAACACCAACTCTGCAGTATATTTCTTGACCTGGACCTGTGGAAGGCTCTGACAGGGAGAAGGACTGCTGTGCTGCTAACATGACTGCCAATGTACTGGAATGCTGCTCTTAAAGACTGGTGCATGCTGTGCTGACCTGCTGCCTGCTGCCCTCTTACCTGGCTGAGAATGACTGAACCTATAACCTGTACCCAGGACCACTAGAGTGACTCCAAGGACTAGTTTCTTGTATAACCATCACCATGACTCTGCAACTGCGACTTGTACCCTGCCAAGTGGTGCAACTCCAGTCCTTGACCCTTGGACATGGGCCTAATGGTGCTCTACCAGCCCATCTGTGAATACAGTAGGACCAACGCATCTCTGTTGCTGCGTGATGCATCTTCTACACAGGATCTCGCAATGCTATGCAGCCAAGACTTAATGTGTTCTTGTTCAATAGGTCCAATTGGGTCCCTGTAGCCCATCCGAGCTCCATCACATTCAGCCTGAACTTGTGACTTTGTCCTGCTTCAGATTGATCACTTATCCATAATTGGCACATTGGTGCTTTTTCCCACTATTTTCAGTCAAATATTTAAAACTGCATATATCAGATTAAGCTGATAACATTTTTGTTGTTTTGGTCTTGATTTATTTATTAAAACGGATTCTATTTTTCTAATCTTTTATGGGATCCTTTCAATGTTTTTTCACTGTGTTATTGTGCCTGGCTGCTCTGTTTCATGGTACACTAGGGTGGAGTACAGTTTAATTTAGGGTTTGATTTTGACTTCCCCCTGACAAAGATTGTGACTATTACTTGAGTAGGATCTCACCCCTCAACCAGTAACCCAATTCCTTATGCTGGTGGTCAGTGGTAAGGATTTGGACTTGTGGTTGTGCAGTAATTTGTATATTAAACTACTATGCAATATAAATATTTTGCAACAATTTAAAAAAAAACGTATCCTTGATTGGCTTCTTTCGTTTTTTCTGAACACTCTCATTGCCAACGGACTGTTTGAAACCATTCCTGCAGTAATGGAGTTTGTGCCTGCCAACATGGGAAGTTCCACTGGGCCCGATTCACAGAACTAACTTAAGACAAAATCCTTAACTTACTACCATTTTGGTATTCACAGAAGGCACTTACTCATTTTGGTATTCACAGAAGGCACTTACTCATTTCAGTATTCACAGAAGTTAGAAGTCCTAACTTTAGGACTCCTAAATGCCTTCTGTGAATACCGAAAGTCTTAAAATTAAGATTTTTCTCAATTTAGTAGTAGTAAAGTTAGGACTCCTAAATTTAGGACTCCTAAATGCCTTCTGTGAATACCGAAAATCTTAAAATTAGAATTTTTCTCAGTTTAGTAGTAGTAAAGTTAGGACTCCTCACTTTCAGACTCCTAAATGCCTTCTGTGAATAATGAAAGGCTTAATATTAGGATTTTTCTCAACTTTACTACTACTAAACTGAGAAAAATCCTGGGGCATTTTATCAAGGGGGTTTATCTCCGCTTTTTTGGCTTTAAAAGCCAAGAAAGCGGAGATAAAATTATCTCCCTATTACCTAGCTGTTGCTAACACCAGTTAGCGACAGCTAGTAGGAGATAGCGACCATCTTGGGCCCCACTTTGCATGTCAGAGAAATTTATCACTAATGACATGCAAAGTGGGCGTGCCAAGATGTTAGCGACTGGAAACAGTCGCTAACATCGCTATCTCCTATTACCAACTTTTGGAGATATTCGCGCTAAGCGCGAATATCTCCAAAAGCTAACACCTGCCCTGAGCAGTTCTTAGCCATGTTATCCAATGGGAGGTGGATAACATGGCTAAGAGCATTAGCTCGGTAATGCATGAATATCCCTGACTTTTCAGCGAAATTCATGCATTGCGGCCGATTTGTATCGCATTTGCGATAAACCTTGGCAATACCAAGGTTTATCTGCGATAAAAATCCCTGCAGGTCGGCGATACATTTTTGTCTCTAACCAAGCAATAATTATCGCTATTGCTTGGTAATATGCCCCCCTATTTTTAAGACTTTTGGTATTCACAGATGGCATTTAGCAGTCCTAAAGTTAGGAGTCCTAACTTTACTACTACTAAATTGAGAAAAATCCTAATTGTAAAACTTTCAGTATTCACAAAAGGCATTTAGGAGTCCTAAAGTTAGGACTCCTAACTTTACTACTACTAAATTGAGAAAAATCCTAATTTTAAGACTTTTGGTATTCACAGAAGGCATTTAGGAGTCCTGGGGGCATATTACCAAGCATTAGCGATAATTATCGCGATTGCTTGGTTAGAGACAAAAATTTACCGCTGAGCTGCGGCGATTTTTACCGCAAATAAACGTTGGTATTACCAAGGTTTATCGCAAATGCGATAACAATCGCCGCAATGCATGAATATCGCTGAAAAGCCAGCGATATTCATGCATTACCGAGCTAATGCTCTTAGCCATGTTATCCACCTCCCATTGGATAACATGGCTAAGAACTGCTCAGGGCAGGTGTTAGCTTTTGGAGATATTCGCGCTTAGCGCGAATATCTCCAAAAGTTGGTAATAGGAGATAGCGATGTTAGCGACTTTTTTCAGTCGCTAACATCTTGGCACGCCCACTTTGCATGTCATTAGTGATAAATATCACTGACATGCAAAGTGGGACCCAAGATGGTCGCTATCTCCTACTAGCTGTCGCTAACTGGTGTTAGCGACAGCTAGGTAATAGGGAGATAATTTCATCTCCGCTTTCTTGGCTTTTAAAGCAAAAAAAGCGGAGATAAACCCCCTTGATAATATGCCCCCTAAAGTTAGGACTCCTAACTTCTGTGAATACCGAAATAAGTAAGTGCCTTCTGTGAATACAAAAATGGTGGTAAGTTTAGGATTTTGTCTTAAGTTAGTTCTGTGAATCGGGCCCACTGTGTTTGAGCTCAAACAGTTCAGTAAAGAAAGGGGACTACAAATGAAGAAGGGCACTGTTAGATCTGGGGGTCTCTAGTTGGCAGAGGTAGGTACCAATGTCCAAATAGGGACCCTTGCTTCTAGTCAGGGTAAGGGGGATACACTCTTTGGATAACCCCTGCTCACCCCCTTGGTAAAGACAATGTGTAAAGTATTTGTACCAACACTCACAGTAACACAGTGAAAAAACCACAAATGGACTCCACACCAGTTTAGAAAAATAAAGTATCTTTATCTAAACTACACAAGACCAAAACGACAAAAATCCAACATACACTGTTCCGAAATAAGTCTTTAAAAAGAGTTCAAAGGTTTGCACCAAAATAATCCACAGTTGCATCACTTTTAGACCAAAGTACCTGTAGATGCGCCAAAGGTTCCAAGCAGCAGCTGCAGCTGCAGAGAATAATTGATGCGTCACTCCTGAGACCCTGGGGAGGCAATGCAACAACCCTGCTGCACGCAGCGGGCAGGTTGCTTCGAATCCGGTCTGTATGGGGAGCGGTGCGAAAGCTTGTATGGATTCCGGTTTGAAGGTTCTCAAGGTAGGAAGCGTCTCGCACAGGCACGATGCGAAAATCTTTGGGGCGTTGACGATCATCGGTGAAGCGGCGATGCATGGCCCAGCCTTGATCTTCTTCTGCCGCAGCCCCTCGATGTGCTGGTGTTGGACTCTGCAATGATGTTCGCAGCAACGGGATGGGGTCCCAAGGCAAGTGGTGCGATGGGTCTCACAGCGTCGAGAGGCTCTGTGACAATATTCGCAGTGATGGGAATCTTCTCTCACCGGGGCAATGCACTCCGCATGCGACAATGCGTCGGTTCTTGCAGCGGCAACAGGCGCTGCGACGATCTTCGTGGTGACGGGAATCTTCTTGCACGGTCGACGATGCGCTCCGCAAGGGAGCGATGAATAGCAATTGCAGATCTTCTCCTCTTCTTCTTTTCCTGCTCCCCAAACAGCAGGAAATAACCTCCAGAGGCCCCACAACTGGATTAAGCACTCTAGGCAGATCGGAACTCACACAGCAGAGTTCAGGGGGGAAGGCCTTTTGTTCCTGGGATTTCTTAACTGGAGGCCCGCTCTCCTCAGGCCCTTGGAGATCCTTTCAATTAGGGGACACAGCAACAGCAAAGTCCTTCCTCCCTCCTTGGCAGAATAGCACCTGCAGGTCAGCCTACACAGCAGGTCAGTCTTTCCTTTTCAGTCTTCCAGCTTTTCTCCTTGGCAGAGGTTCCTTCTTGATTCCAGGATGATCTAAAGTTCTGGGGTCTGGGTACCCCTTTTTATACCAATATTCTCTTTGTTCTCTGAATGCAGAGAGGCCTTTGCCTAGTCCAAACCAGTTCTGGTCAGTCCTAGAGCACACTGTTTACATGACTCCTCCTTTCCTTTCACAGTGTAGTCCAGGGACGTCAGACACACCACAGGAGGTGGAGCCAGCTTTGTGGAAGGCAGGCACAGCCCTAATCAGGTCCCAGGTGCAACTCCTCCCACGACTCTACATGTAGATAGCTCTATTCATCCCTGTGCTGACTCGCCGTGTCTCCTAGAAATCCCCAGACCCTGTCACTCAAACTCCAGACAAGGACTACACAGAGGCAGGCTTGGATAGTAAGGCAAGAAAATATCTAATTTCTAAAAGTGGTATTTTCAAACACAGAATATTAAAACCAACTTCACTAAAAGATGTATTTTTTCATTCTGAGTTCAGGCATACTGAACTCGAATTTCTACCATGTTCCCTGGGCCAGTTAGGATTATAGGATGTTATAATCAAACTACCCATTCTGGCCTATGGGGAACAGGTAGTCTTGCAATAGTGACAAACAAAAATGGCTGTAATTCACTAGCAGGACATGCCACACACATCAGGGCATGTTCTACCTTTTACATACAATGCACCCTGCCCTTGGGCCTACCATAGGGGTGACTTATATGCAGGAAAGGGAAGGCTTAGGGACTGGCAAGTGGGTGCACTTGCCAAGTCAAAATGGCAGTTAGCAACTGCACACAGGCACTGCATTGGCAGGCCTGAGACACCATTTTAGGTCTACTGATGTGGGTGATACAATCAGTGCTGCAGGCCCACTAGTAGCATTTGAATCACCAGCCCTGGCACACTCAGTGCACCTTATCAGGGGCCTACTGTTAAAACAAATAGGCAATCATGGATAACCAATCACAATAACAATTTATACAGAGAGCATATGCAATTTAGCACTGATCAGCAGTGGTAAAGCGCCCAGAGTCCTATAGCCAACAACCACAGGTCAGGAAAAATAAAGGAGGAAAAAGCAATAAGTATGGGTATAACCCTGCAAAAAGGGCCATTTCCAACAGGCACCAAGAAGTTGAATATATAGAAAGCTTTAACATCCTGGACAGAAGTCCACCAGTTAATGACAGCCATAGAGGATAGAAATGAAAAAAGTTGATATGGAGGAGCAAGATCAGGACCTGCACATCAGCCATGAAACACAGCCTTCAGGGGAAAGAAGATGATCCATCTAATGAGTTGTAACTCCCTGCCAGAGCAGGAATCAGTGACTCCTTGCATAGCCTCCCCTCAGAGGAGCTGGCGCACAGTGAGTCAGAGAGGGAATTCAGGATACAGATGGCCAAGTTTAAAATGGGAGGAGAAGCTGGCCCTCGAGTAGAAAAGATGGGCTCATGAGAGGATTATCAGGGAGCTGGACCTTAAAGCCAATCGCAGTCCAGCAACAATGGTGGCCACACAGCATACACTCAGGGGGATATTCCCAAGAATGTGCGATAATCATTTCCAAAATAGGTTAACGCAATCTTTCATATCATTCATCATTGGGGAGACGGTGGCAGAATTTGGGGGACTGGACACTGCACAACAGGACCTGGGCCAACAGCAACAGGGTGAGTAACGACCAGGAACTGGGGGGACGGGGGGAGATGGCCACAATGGCACATATGCACAATTAAGTATAGCACATCTGCAAACAAACCATGACCAAGAGCCCAATTTACCCAAGTCTGCATCTTCTCGGCACTGTAGAAGCACAGAAGTGAAAGCCACACCACCTGAAAGGTATAAGTGCCCGCAAAGTCAGAGCTGAAGGTGTAACTCACCCACAATGCAGCACATATGCATACAAATTAGGGGTGGGCGGAAGTCGAGTAAGGGACTTACGTGTAGAGGCACGGAGATTGAACCAATCTCCGTGCCTCTCTGAATATTTCCCCTACGCGCCACCCGCCCGCCGCCCGCCTCACCAGGAATGCGCATGGGCAGGCTCCCGCGCATGTGCAGTTCCAAGAAGAAGGCTAGATGGCCCAGGATGACCCAGCGATAAGGTAAATTTTATTTTTAATCTTATTTTAGGCTTTTTAATCTCATTTAATATTGCGAGCGGGCAGCCAACTTCCGTTACGCCCCGAGTGTGCGGAGATTTGCCTCGTTTCGCTGCCTTCCGTGTGAAAGGCGGAAGGGGTGAATCTCTACACATTCCGTGGGTGGGACGGAGAGGTCCGCCCACCCCTAATCCAAGCACCTCAACATTGTCAACAATGTGGTACAAACTGCAACACTTTCACAACAGAACAGTAGAAACAACTGCTGCCGCTTGTGTGTAGAAAATGGCCATTCGCATTTGGCAATGCACAAGTACAACCTCATATCCCTGATGGTGTAGGAATGTTATCTGTCCCGCATCAAATAGGCATCTCCCCACAAACAGTCACAATGCACATTGTCATGCAGTCTGTTAGTAAATGTGTACAATGCATGAACATACATGTGAACACACTGTCAAGCTGCATCTACTTTTCACATTCCAGAGGGAAAATCAACACCTCTTGCAGAGCAGACCCAACAACTCAGCACTGATGATGAAGAAAACATCCCCAACATCAACACCAACGCCCTCCAACAGCTCATGGACAGCTCCGGCACCCCACCTCCAGGAGCAGGGCAGCCAGGCTGCATCAAGGAGACCCCAACCCCTGCACAGACCACACAGCATGAAGCACCCACCACCATGGCTGGCTTTCCGTACCCTCGTGACCAACACGTGGCATTCCAACGCCGTGTGTTAGGGTGCAAGGAGAAGATGGCTGATCAGCTGCGGGTAGGGTTTGACCTCATGGCAGCCAAACTAGATGCCATACGTGGGTGTCTAAGTCCCATCAGGGACCACTTACAGTCCCTAACGGACACCCACTGTCCACTCCATGCTCTCCAACAATCCATGGCTGACATCTCTGGAATCATGACTCTGAGCCAAGAACAACTGTCTATTCAGAGTGACTATAACGATGTCACCCAGGAGTTGGGACACATAAGGAGAATGAGCTGGGAGTGGATACAGGCGGAAAGAATGTTTGCCACGGCTGCACAACAGCCAAATGTAGCTGGGATCTTCCATGCCCTGCATATCCTCTTCATGGCATTGCCACCACAAGGCCAGGCATGGATGAATGCTGCTGCTACCACTACATCGACATCTTTGCTCCTTGAAGTGACAGTGCCACACAGCGTGGCAGACATTCCACCTCCAGCTCCTGATGTGTCACTGCCACACAGTGATACAGACAGAACACCACCACCAACAGGTGAGGCACATGACACATCAGAGGATGAAGATGATGATGAATCTAGCTCATGGGTCAGATTGAAGTGGTAGCATTCATCTCCACCATATGGCTTGTTTCAGCTTGGTTCTGCCCTCTGCATCAATCCCTGGAATAACATTTTCCACTGTGCCCCGATACACTCAGCAACACTCACCTTGGACCTCGACATGGACTGCCATAGTTTGACTGGTCACCAATGACACAGCAAGCACACTGCGGATGGAAGTCCTCCACTTCTGATGAACTTTTCAATCCCTAAAGGACTCTGGCTGGCTCTCCACGGGTCAACAATGAAAAGTTGGGTTTGCATGGCCCTGTACTGCTCCAGCTCCAACACACCACTGAATGTGAATAAAACATTCTAATTCATACAGATGTGTCATGGCTATGATCAATTAATAATGCAAGTAAGGATGAATGTAGGGACAGTGATTCAAAAAAAGGGTACTCCCTGGGTAATGCTAACAATGCACATGTATGGCTGTGACCCACAAAGGCAGTGAGACACACATTGTCATTCAAATCAATACTCATCACAGTACAATGAAGGTGAGTAGACTTTATTAGCATATGCATGTCAGTATGGGCAAGATTAGTGCCACAACATGCAGATCAATGCAGCAGTATGTCAGATTGAGGAACGTTGCCAAGCGCCGCTGTCCACTCCGGGAGAGTGCCTCATCTTTCAAGGGTGTGTTTTAACCCATATTGTTGTCCGCTCATGTTGTCGGAGTCCAGGCGAATGCAGTCATGTCCACTGTTGTTGTGGGATATGTGACCAGATCTCCAATATGGAACAAGGTGTTGGGACATGTTCAGTGGGTTCACATCAGTTGTGGCTGCAGGTACGTAGTTACTCATCCGTGAAAACGATTGCAGCTTCGTAGGCCATAATTTCCAACATGAGATTGATGTCGACTTCATCCAACAGGACGGCAAGTCCATTGATTAGCTGCTCCTGACGGATGTCCACCCCCTTTCACCAATTAGCACTACAGCCCAATAGGGAAGTGGTTCAATGAGGTCACTCCACACGAGGATTTATGCAATCTCCCAGCTCCAGCTCCAGCAAGTATCAAGGCATCCCATAAACGGGTATCACGCTGACACTCCAGGTCGGGTGCCAACAGAGGGCGCACACAGATGTCAAAATCCAGTTAATCTACTGTCCTGTTGGATAGGCAGACAATCATGCCCCACTCAAATATGCACGATCGACAATGCAACACAGGCTGAAGGCAGGAGACGTTGGCAAGGTGGAAGCTTAGCCTGTAACTAATCCACAGCACTGTCAATGGCAGTGCCCCCAGTAAATGCAGCATACGTGCACGGTAAAGTTCCACAGGACAGGGGTTGGGCATGTGTCTGGGGTGTTCTAACAAAAAAGGGGGGTTGCTGCACTGTTCCTGGAGAAAGATGAAGAAGTGGGGAGGGTTTTTCCTGGCGTGACCAAGGGTGATTTAATGATACCCTGGGGCATCCATTGTGTTGGATGTAATTGCCTCACACACCCCGAAGAGTGTCATGCTTCATCATCGGCGGTTGCTCCTCGTCGGGGAGGCGGTGCAATCCCCGACGGGCACACCTCAAAGAAGGGCTCTTTGGCGGAGATCTTTTTTCCAACTGCCTTTTGGTGAAGTGGGGGTATGTGGGCAGGATGGTGTATTCCTGTGATCAGGTAGTTAAAATGTAACAAGGGGTACCGGAATGGACTTTATTCTGGGGGTCCCCTGGCTACAGTTAAAAGGTGGGGCTAGTTTCCTAGGTGTCAACTAATTATGTTGTGTGACCCTAGAAGAGACTAGAAGTGCATGTGGTCAACATGTTTCTCGCTAGTGGTATGTTACCCGCGATTCTTCAGGACCAAAGTGAAAACAACAACATGCTAGTATCATATGTGTTGTGTTTGTTACCTTAGTGGATCCTCCTATGCCTACTGGTCATATGCTAGAGGCCACATGAGTGATCGGCGGGGCAGAACTACAGAGCTGAGCCCTAAGAGTGTGCTTTAGTCTTCGGAGTCCGCGTGTTTTGACCTACCCATGCCCGCCGAGCTCGGGGTGTTCTGCCATTGCGTCAGTGGCACTGGGTGAAGCAGCACTGTTCTGACCTGCGCCTGTGCTGTGGATGAAATGCCACAGCTCGGATCAATGCATTGTTTTAGTGTGCAATAGTTGTACACCTGGTTTGGTGTGAGAGTAAGTGTGAAGGCCATTCCATGCAAGATAACTTCTAGCAAGGACTTCTGTCTGTGGGGTGTATATACGTTGTTCTTTTGTCGGGATGTGCGTAGTGTGTGAGTCGTTATCAGCTGCTATGGTATTTGTCAGGGGGTGCTGGGCACATTTATTTCCATGGTCGGAGGTGCAGATGTACTCCCGCCTGATAGTTCAAACAAAGTCTTACGTCCCTAATGTTATTTTGTCATCTGCTTCTATTCAGGAAATGTAATTTGGCTTGTTGGGCGTGGGGTTTGGGATGTGTATGACTGTAGGATTCATGTTTGACATGTCTTGCATGTGGCAAACGTGCAGCATCACTGTGTGTTACGTTGTCTCACAGCTGCTCCTACCTCCCTCTGAGGTTATTTACTTGTGTGTGTTGCGCAGTTGCATCATTTGCACTGCTACGGCACACCATTGTCATGCCTTTCTGCACATGTCCACAAGCCTGACAACAACACACTGATGTTGGCGTCCACCTGAGTGTAGGCCTATGGTAAGGATAGGGCAGACACGGATCTGACATAATATCGAGGGACATAATATCGACTAGCAAAAATATCGGCGAAAAAATATTGACAGACAGAATATCGACTTTGTATCTACAAACAGGTAAGTACAAAAATATCTTTTACAAAAATATAGTTTGTAAAAATATTGACTTTATTAAAAACAATGTTAAATTAAATTAATATTAAAAATTAATTACTTAAATATACTTAAAAATACTTACATTACCTTATAATAATTAAATAATTAATTAAAGTTATAAAAAGAATTTTTTACAATCATATTTGTTAAAACATATATATATATATATATAGTAACATAATATAATTAAAAAATATCCAATATTATTACCGTAGGATAGCTGAAGTGTAAAAATGACTATTCCCACTCCAGAGAGTGCAACAGTAGATAAGGCGTTGGATAGCGTAGAGGTAAAATTTACTATTCCCACTCCAGAGAGTGCAACAGTAGGGAAAGTGTTGGATAGCGTAGGGGTACAAATTAATATTCCCACTCCAGAGAGTGCAACAGTAGAGAAAGGGTTGGATAGCGTAGGGGTAAAAATTACTATTTCCACTCTGGAGAGTGCAACAGTAGGGAAAGCATTGGATAGCGTAGGCGTAAAAATTACTATTCCCACTCCAGAGAGTGCAACAGTAGGGAAAGCGTTGGATAGCATAGGGGTAAAAATTACTATTCCCACTCCAAAGAGTGCAACAGAAGGGAAAGTGTTGGATAGCGTAGGGGTAAAAATTACTATTCCCACTCTAGAGAGTGCAACAGTAGGTAAGGCGTTGGATAGCGTAGAGGTAAAAATTACTATTCCCACTCCAGAGAGTGCAATAGTAGGGAAAGCGTTGGATAGCGTAGGGGTACAAATAATATTCCCACTCCAGAGAGTGCAACAGTAGGGAAAGCGTTGGATAGCGTAGGGGTAAAAATTACTATTCCCACTCCAAAGAGTGCAACAGAGGGAAAGTGTTGGATAGCGTAGGGGTAAAAATTACTATTCCCACTCCAGAGAGTGCAACAGTAGATAAGGCGTTGGATAGCGTAGAGGTAAAAATTACTATTCCCACTCCAGAGAGTGCAATAGTAGGGAAAGCGTTGGATAGCGTAGGGGTACAAATTAATATTCCCACTCCAGAGAGTGCAACAGTGGAGAAAGGGTTGGATAGCGTAGGGGTAAAAATCACTATTCCAACTCCAGAGAGTGCAACAGTAGAGAAAGGCTTGGATAGCGTAGGGGTAAAAATTACTATTCCCACTCCAGAGAGTGCAACAGTAGGGAAAGCATTGGATAGCGTAAGGGTAAAAATTACTATTCCCACTCCAGAGAGCGCAACAGTAGGGAAAGCGTTGGATAGCGTAGGGGTAAAAATTACTATTCCCACTCCAGAGAGTGCAACAGTAGGGGAAGCGTTGGATAGCGTAGGGGTAACAATTACTATTCCCACTCCAGTGAGTGCAACAGTAGGGAAAGTAGATGCTTCATATATTATTAAAAAATATATATATATATGAATATCTATAAAAAATTAAGTAAAAGTAATTACCAATTTAATATAATATAATAATTAATTAATTACAACTACTAATTTAAATTAATCATTATAATTAGTTATCTATTAATACTTATTAATTACAAATTAACAATTAATTAATTAGTAATAAAAAGTTACTTGACAATTAAAATCTAATAAATACCAAACAAAATTACATATGTAATTAGTTATAATTACATTACTTCCCACCCTATTCCCCTATAATCCCACAACCCACTACAGAAAATAAATTAGTAAAATTAACCTAATTATCAATTAAACAATTTAATAAAATTAATTCCGAATTAACATTTAATTAATTACCAAATAACAATTATTTAACAATTAATTATAAATAAATAACACTACATAAATTAACATATTTAATTATTATAATTAAATTACTTTCCGCCCTATTCCCCTATAAACCCATAACCCGCTACAGAAATTAAATTAGTTAAATTAACATAATTATCAATTAATCAATTAAATAAAATTAATTGGCCATTAAAATTTAATTAATTACAAAATAAAAATTAATTAACAATTAATTATAAACAAATACCAATAAATAAATTTACATATTTAATTAATTATAATTAAATTACTTCCCACCCTATTCCCCTATAAACCCACAACCCCCTGCAGAATAAATTACGCAAAATTTAAATAACATTGAATTCATTAATTAAATTACATTATAACATAAATAAACACTTTTAACACATAAAATACACCATAAAAAATTCGATATTATTAAATGTTCGATATTTTTATTAACCTATATTATGTACTTCGATATTTTGACTATCTATATTTTAAAATTCGATATTACATTACTTACCTTCAAAACGATATTTTTGATGTCTATATTCTGTCCATTCGATATTCTGTATAGCCTATATTTTGTAATCAATATTATGTCCATTCGATATTTTGTAGTCGATATTTTGTCTGTTTACCGGCAGACACAGATGTAGAGTACAGGCCTGGCTGAACTCGCGCTGTGAGTAGGGTTAGACACTTGGCTCATGCTGCAGCAATGCAGATACACAGAACACTCGGCATGTATGAGGCAAGACCCCGAGCGGATTTGCGCTCCTTCATTCCTCCGTTCGTGCGAGTTCGCCCTACGGGTGCATGCTAAATTGCAACATTGTAAATTTTTGGCCGGTTGGCGCTGACACTAAACATAGACACACGCATTAGATACTTCCTTGTCCAGTCCAGAACAGAACCACGCCCAGAGCCCCTGGAAAATTCTGCACACCCCTACACTGTACTGGTGTACGCCGGCCCTGCCCTTTCCGCCTACGCTTACAGGGGGGGATGACAAAGCTACATAACCGATGTCTTCCCCACTGCCAGAGATAACATGTTTGCGACCGCTGTCCACAGCACAATGTAATGTGGTAGGGCTGGGCCCATCATGTATGCATAATGAACACACATACACACTTAGATAGATAGTGGAACTGGCTTCGGGCACGTGCACCTGGCCCCTTTTTGTTACCAGGGTCACATGTCCAGTGACGCCTGTGCTGGGTGGGTGTGGGGTGAGTGTAAGCCAGCCCTCAGGGAGTGGTTGGTGCTGGCAACAACTACAACAGTGATCATTGTATCACACACACAGATTCAATCATAAAAGGTCCATGACTTGTGGGGCACTGAGGTAGAGACACCAGATCTGAAATCACGCACAAAAGATTCAATCATAAAGGGTCCATGACTTGTGGTGCACTGAGGTAGGGGCATCAGGTTTGAAATCATATACAAAAGATTCTATCATAAAGGGTCCATGACTTGAGCTGCATTGAGGTAGGGGCACCGGAGATGAGCGTGCTCATGTGAAGAAATTGTCAGTGCCCCTTCTGCATATTCCTGCCACCTGAGGTGACATTGTTGCGTCTGCAGTCCACAGCATGAAACTCAATCATAAAGGGTCCATGAGTTGCAGTGCACAGAGTAAGTGGCACCTGAAGTGCTCAGCATGTGTGCAGCCAGCGATGATGGCATGTCCTTGCAGGTCAGGATTGGATTGTATATGTGTGAACCCTGCTGACTGCAATGTAGGCCTGAGGCATCGGTCAGCAAGGGTACACAGCCACGAGGCGTTGACTTGAGCTGCAAAGTTAGTGGCACCTGAAGTACTCAGCGTGTGCACAGCCAGCGATGATGCGTCGTCTGGCTGGGCCGCACTGGATGCAATGTCTGCTGCCTACTGGACTCTGCAATTAATGAATCAAGACTGAATTTGAATTGTGAGCCCTGCTGACCGCAATTTAGGTCGGAGCCAGCGGTAAGCAAGGGCACACAGCAACGTGGCATTGACTTGAGCTGCACAGAGTAAGTGTACCTGAAGCACTCAGCGTATGCGCAGCCAGCGATGATGCGTCGTCTGCGTGGGCCGCACTGGATGCAATGTCTGTTGCCTACTGGACTGTGCCATAAATAAATCAAGACTCTATTAGCATTGGGGGACCTGCTGACCGCAGTGTAGGCCAAAGGCAGTAGTCAGCACACACATAACTCTGCGGTGATGTGCTGCTGGGTGCGCTGGGGTCCTGTGTCTCAGAAACAGCGATCGGCTGAGGAGGCTGGCATCACAGCAGCGTCCACGGGGTGGGGTGAGGGGCGTCGCCCTGGCAGACGTGTTGGCCATCCCAGAAGTGAACCATGCCAAGGGCCCAAGCCTATTTATTCACACTCCTATGCACGACTGGCTTACGCCGGACCAGCCCACTCCACTTAAGTTACAGGGGGGGTACAAAGCTACATGTCCAATGTCTTACCCACTGCCTGAGGTGACATTGCTGCATCCACTGTCCACAACACTACGAACACCAGCAGTATATGTCCACATGGACATGTCTATGCTCTGCATACTGAAGTCTGTCCAGCACATCACTGCCACCCTTGGCATTGTATACCTTCTTATTCATGGGTGAGTTGCCTCCTTCAAACATACCTGGTTCCCACCTCTCCCCACATTCTGCAAATGTGTGGCTGGAGGCCATACCGTTTTCGGAATATCAGCTGTCTTTTTCTGCACTGCTTCAGTACTAGTCTGGGGGGGTCCTGGGGTGGTGGCAGTGGTTGTTGTGGCCCTCTTGGATCTCCAAGCTGCATGATCAGTAGCTCCTTGACATGTGTTGGTCTTCAGATGTGACTCTGGGCTGGGATCCCTTCCATACTGCAGATTATTGTTCTGCTTAACACCAGTAAAAGGCAGGTGTTAAATCCCTGCTGCTAACGCGCCTTATCATCTGTTTTTGGATCACATCTCAGATGTGGTTGGTCGTTGAGAATATCGCAAAGTGGTGTTATCGTGAGTTTTTCCACGGGAGCGCCTACTCTGCATCTCATTAGCGTTAGTTTTTGCTCTCATCCGTGGCACCCCCATGCAAGCCATTTTCTTGCTAAATTTTGACTGATCCCTGAGAAGTATCCTCAGAGGTTCATGGACAGCCACACACTCCCAAATCAGTATTTGGTGGTTTTTTGTCTAGTCCAGCAAGGCATTGACTGGCCGCTTATGAGTGGCAAAC
The DNA here is from genome assembly GCF_964263255.1 of Lissotriton vulgaris. NCBI lineage: Eukaryota > Metazoa > Chordata > Amphibia > Caudata > Salamandridae > Lissotriton > Lissotriton vulgaris. The sequence continues at coordinate 345,926,228 of NC_141685.1, read as the reverse complement.
AAGATTTAAGGTACTTTTTTCAGCAGGCCTAACTGTCTCCCTGTAGCTGGCAGATGCTCCATTGCACTCGTCCTGAACTTGTGACTTTTTTCCAGTCTGGTTCAACCAGGCTTTTTGCCACTATTTTCACTTAAATCTTTAAAGTTGCATATCTACTGATTGGAGTTTTATTTTTTTGGTCTTGTTTTATTAATTAAAAGTGCTCTATTTCTTTAAATTGTGTGTTGAATGTTTTTGTGTGGCGTTTGCGCTGTATTACTGTTTGAAGGGTTTCACAAATACTTTACACATTGCCTCTCAGTTCAGACAGATTACTTTGTGCCAACCTGCCTGAGGGTTGAGCACAGGTTAATTTAAGGTTTGCTTATGATTTCACTCTGACAAGGATTGTGGTTACTGCTAGGGTAGGGTTTCACTGCCCTCAACCAGGAAACCCAATTTCTTGCAGGAAGACTTACAGTATGTGATGGATCATCTTGGTCTGCTTGCCTTCCCATCAAACTACCTTCCTCTGCACTTTTGCTCCCAAGTGGCATGCAGAGAGGCTTGAGGGAGGGATGCCTTCATAATACTATTCCTTCAGGAGCTCATTTATGCCTCCCCCTGCCCTCAGTCCCATGCTGCAGAGACTGCTTCAGACTCGGATAGAGTCTGATGTGGTGATCCTGATAGCCCCTTATTAACCCAAAAGACCATGGTTTCCTCGCCTGCTATATTCATTCTCTTCTTCTATTGTCTCTTCATCCCAGGCCCATTCGTTTTCCAATAATAAATCACAGGCTATTCTATCAGTTGAGATTGATGTCTAGGAATGTGAAAGGTCTGAGCTGCAACGCCTAGAATATTAGATAACCATGGGCAATGAACTCCGCTCCGGTAGCAGAGGTTGTGGAGATTAGGTAAATACGCATTTAATTGAAAACACTGAATTCAAGCAATAATTCCAACTCCGCTACGCAGTGGAATTATCTATGGCACCCACAATACTTTGACAAAAAGCATATAACCAATTTACAAAAGGTAACTTTAAAAAATACCAGGCGATGAGAGATGGGATGTTTTTGGGGTCACCCCTAACCTAGGGGAAGGGCATGCAGATGCCTTGAACACAAAGAGTATATCACGCTGAACGATTCGGTGGTGGTCCCATCCTCCTAGGACCACCCCAAGCAAAGTTATGGGCAAAAATACAATGCCAACCAAAGGCCCAGCAAAGAATTATGGGGCATGGGAAATATTTTTCAAAGTGCCATGTGACGCATATACATGCCGTTAGGGCATGTATGTGTGCTACATTTGCACCCATGCTTATTTCAGGGGTGGAACAGGGTGTCCTTTGGACACCCCGGCACCCTTGAAATTATTCTCAATTTGCGATTTTCAAAATTGCGAATCGCAAATTGAGAATAACTTCCCATTCATTCCTATGGGCCTCCTGGCCCATAGAAATAAATGGGAAAGTATTCCTTAGTTGCGATTCGCAATTTTCTAATCGCAATTAGGGAATACTAAGAATTGGCAAAAAAATTGCGAATTCGTACATACATTCCAATTTGCGATTCTGAAATAGCGATTTCTAAAAAATCGCTATTTCAGAATCGCAAATCAGGTTGATGATACATATGGCCCTATATGTATTTTAGCATGTAATGATAGAGTTACTTGTTGTTTTATCAAGGGTATGTGAGATTTCTGTTTTATTAATTGGGGTGACGTGCAAGGGAGTTGCGGGGTGGGATTTAGAATTCATTGAGCTTTTGATCAATTCTGCATAGAGGTACTCTGCCAACTACGCCCACCCTTAATGTTAGATAGAAGTAGCAAGTAGCATGTTGTATCCAGTTGTCAAAGAAACCCTTTACTCTTAAATGGTTTTCGAAACACTGAGTCCATTTTCATCCTGGAGTGAAAAGTCCAATACAAATCCGGGCAGTGGAGATCTTTTTAAAATCCTGGATTTTTAAGGTAGGTTTTTTTCACAGGTGTGTCCCTTTAAAAAATTAGCAGCACAGTGGCAGTGAGTCAATGATGTAGAGGCCCATCAAATGACTTGTTGAGCAATCTGCAGTTGGCCAAAAAGCTTTAAAGACCCCAAGCTGATTGTCAGATTCTATCTTGGAATTTGTCCTTAGTTTTGAAGAGGCTGCAAAGAGACCCATTTGAACCTATGGACAGGTTGATGATTCATGGGTCTCATTTAATACTGCATTTGTGATTGCCATTATCTGTGCCAGATGTCTGGGGGAGTTAACAGCTTTGGTTATTTCTTATCCATATGTTAGTTTTTTTCTGGGTAGAGAAGTACTCAGGTCTGATCCTTCATTCAAGCCTAAGGTATCCTCTGTGTTTCATGCCTCACAGGAGATTATCGTTTCTGTTTTTCAAATGGCTGCAAATGTTCCCTCGACCCTTGATGTGAGGAGAGCCTTATTGATATACTTAGTGAATACTAAAGAGTTCAAAATGTATCAGACCCTAATTGTCTCCCATGATTCTGCTAATAGGGAAAAAAGCTATGGGTACCATCAGCCGATCGGTTACTCAGATTGATACCTGAATTGAGGAGCAGGTTCAGACTAAACTTTTAGCCAGATCAACCCATGTATTTGCTGCTTCTAGGCCTCAGTCTGGGGGGTGTCCCTAGAAGAATTATACAGTGCAGAAACTTGGGCTACCCCTAGCACTTTTCTTTCCTACTATCATTTATTATTGCTGATCAGCCTATAATTGGGCCTATCTTTATTGGCTTTGGTACATCATCAATGGTTAGTACTGTGATGAAGGATGCCTTATGTGGGGGTGAGAGCCTTTAATCTACTGATAATCCTCATTACCCTTAGGGTGCTCCTCTTCATCAAAGTAAGTTAGCCCACTCCCTCCCTCACATGTCTTGTGACACAATTAAACCGGCTTGATTACTTAGCAGGATGAGGGTTGGATGGGAGCGGTTAGTATGTGCACAGCGCACTGGCTTTCATTTATTTTTTATTGGCTTTTTATGCAATCCCTATTGGAGGAGGATGGCTTAAATGGTTAGTACTGTGTTGAATAGAACCACACTGAGGGGGATATTCTCAAGAACGTGTGATGATTACCGCAAAATTAGCTTAACACAACTCTTCATATCACAGTCCATAGCGGTAAAATAATGCTGTGCTAACTAAGTATTCACAACATGGAGGTACCAGGCGATAGACCCATGATAATAAAGTCAATGCGACACCGCAAAAATACAAAACACGAGCGCGAAACAAGGTGTGATGAGGCCAATCGCGCTACAAAAATCAGCAAAAACCAGCAACAGGCCTGCAACTCACACACGTCAGGTGGGAAAAATCACCATAAAAGACGAAAAAAAACACACAAACAAATGCCAAAAATCAAATCAAAGCACAGTGGATGTTGCCAGAGCAAGTACGGAGGCCTACGAGAACCCCACAAGCCCCCAGGAGCACCAGCTTGAGACCTCGGGATGAGGGAAGGGCAAGTAGAAGACGAATAGGAAGAAGTGGTTTAGTCTGCAGGAAAACAGGATCCTGATATCGGAGATGGTAGAACACCATCAACAACTGTTCTTCACCTCCACTGTGTCATTGGCAAAACAAATGGACTATGGCAGTCCATCATGGACAAGGTGAATGCAGTCAGAGTGCTGAAGAAGACAATGGAAGAGGTCAAAAGGCACTGGAATGATATCAAGCTCAAAACCAAGCTGAAACTCACCAAAAACCGGAAGACAGCAATGCAGACCGGAGCTGGCGGTCCTGCGCCACAGGAGGACATGGATGAGATGGAGGAAATGGTGTCCACAATCATCAGTGGGGAGACGGGGGAAGGAGTTGGGGGACCGGACACTGCTCAACATGACTGGACACAACAGCACCAGGGTGAGTAATGACCAGGGACTGGTGGGAGATGGGCACAATGGCACACTTGCACAATTAAGTAGAGCACATCTGCAGACAAACCATGACCCAGAACCCCAATTCCCACCATGAGACCAATGTACCCATGTATGCAACATCTCAGCACTGTATAAGCTCAGAAGTCAAAGGCACAACGCATGAAAGCGATAAGGGACAGCACATCTAGAGCTACAGGGGCGGCTCCCCATAAATGTTGCACACACACACATAATAGTATTATTATTATTATTATTAAATTTATAAAGCGCGTAGTCACCCGTGAGTATCCCAGCGCTAAGATCCATACAACTACAGGTCAGTGGGGACTGGGGGGATGGGGGGAGTCAGCATTTAGGGAAAGAGATGAGTCTTCAACCGCTTCCTGAGTTGGAGATAGTCTTGTTCTGTTCTAAGATCGCGGGGTAGCGCGTTCCAAAGGCGTGCAGTGTGGACAGAGAAGCGTCTTCCACCCGTGCGTGCCTTCTTGACTCTAGGGATGATGATAAGATGTTCCTGGTCGGATCTTAAGCATCTTGGGGGTTTGTATGGTCTGATAAATTTCCTTAAAATAGGGGGGCCTTTGTTTTGTAGAAGTCTGTGAGCCAAACATAGGGCCTTGAATTTCACTCGCTCTCTCACCGGGAGCCAGTGGAGAATCTTCAAGGCTGGTTTGGCCGAAGCTCTGGCAGGGGTATTGGTGAGGATCCGGGCTGCGGCATTCTGTATCCTTTGTAGTTTGTTCAGGGTTGCCTCAGGGGCGCCTAGGTAGATGGTGTTGCTGTAATCCAGCCTTGATAAGATAAGGCCTTGGATTAACAGTTTTTGAGAGGTGGAAGGAAGTAATGGCAGAATCTTCCTGATCGACTTGAGAAGCCCAAAGCATGTCCCGGCAACTTTTTTGGCTTGTGTCGTGAAGGACAGATCTCTTTCGAGCCAAATACCCAGACTTTTAATCTCGGACTTCGGGTCTGGAGGCGCACCCAGACAGGGGGGCCAGATGTTCTGTGAAAGGGACAGCCCCTTCTGACCAAGGAGGAGAATGTCTGTCTTTGAACCGTTAAGTTTCAAAGATGAGCTGTTCATCCATCCTTGTATCTGCGTCAGACAGTTGTATAAGTCCGCTGGTTCTTGACTTGGGTGAGATAGGGACACCACTAATTGAGTGTCGTCAGAGTAGCTGACGATAATCACTCCAAATGGATTGACAACCTCCTCCAATGGGGACATGTAGACATTAAATAATGTCGGGCTCAGGGAAGAACCCTGAGGCACGCCGCATTGGAGGGGTGTTTCGGGGGAGCGGGTGTCATTCTCCCAGATCTGAAAAGAGCGTTGGCTCAGAAAAGACGTCAGCCAGGTCAGTGCGGTCCCTCCACACCGACATTCCTAAGTCGGTGAATAAGGAGCTGGTGATTAACGGTGTCGAAGGCCGCACTGAGGTCCAGGAGAATCACTGCCACTGATCCCCCCGCGTCCAGACGTGCTCTGGCCTCCTCCACCGCTGCAAGAAGGGCGATGTCGGTACCCTGCCCTGGGCGAAATCCAGTCTGCAAGCTTTTAAGCCGATTGTTGCTTTCCAAAAATTGTGAAAGTTTTTATTCACAAGCTTTTCCGCAATCTTACTGGATCCGGGAAGAAGTGAAATTGGCCTGTAGTTGGCCAAGTCCAATGGATCCAAGGAGGGTTTTTTCAAAAGGGCCTTGACGACTGGAGCCTTCCAGCTGGGGGGGACGACTCCCTGTTGCAGTGAGGCATTGATGAGATGAGTGAGAGGAGGAACGATGGTAGGGGCTACTTTCTTAAGGATACGTAGCGGGGCGGGGTGCAGAACATGCAGAACACATCAACATTGAAAACAATGTGGTACAAACCGCAACACGTCCACAACAGAACACAGGACACAACAGGTGCTGCTTGTGTGTAGAAACTGGCCAAACACATTTGGCATTGCAGGGAAATGTGAGTTGGGTATGTGCAAGTACAAACACATATCCGTAATGTTGTCAAAATGTCCACTGTCCCCCATCAAATAGGCAGCTCCCCCAAGCAGCCACAATGTACACAGTCATGCAGTCCGAATGAAAAAATATAGAATGCAACAACATACATCTGAACACATTGTTAAACTCCATCTCCCCTTCACATTGCAGAGGGACAATCAACACCTCCTGCAAAGCAGCCTGAACCTCTCTTCTCTGATGACGAAGAGGACCACCACAGCTTCGACTATGTCACCCTCCAACAGCTCGTGGAGAGCCTCAGCAGCCCACCTCCAGGAGCAGGGCAGCCCAGCTGGTATGAGGAGAACCCACCCCCTGCACGGACAATGCAGCAGGCAGCCCCCACACCCATGGCTGCCTCCCAGGATCCCCACGAAGAACATATGGCCTTCCAACACCGTGTGTTCGGGTGCCAGGAAAACCTTGCTAAAGAGGTGCGGGTGTGCTCGAACGCATGGCAGCCAACTAGATGCCATATGTGGGTGTCTAAGTCTAATCAGGGAACACTCACGATCCCTAATGGATACCCACAGTCCGCTTCAGGCTCTCCAATGGACCATGGCTGACAATGCTGGAGCCCTGACTCAGAGACTAGAACAAGTGTCCAGTCAGAGTGCCACGAGCGATTTCACACAGGTATTGGAACACATGTGGAGGTCAATGGAGACCATGGAAAGGATGCAGGCAGAAAGAGTGGCTGCCACAGCTGCACAGCAGCGAGAGGTAGATGGGTTCCTCAAGGACCTCAAGACCATCGTCATGGCATTGCTGCCACAAGGCCTGCTGCTGATGCAGGCCATCCCACTCCGCTTACGCTCATAGGGGGGGACAATAATGCTATATGTCCCAGGTCTACCCGGTAGTGATCTGCAGATTACAGGTCTAGTTGTCAGCATGCCACAGCCACTCCCTCATGGCTGGTTTACACCCACACCACACCCATCCAGCACACGCATCACAAGACATGTGACCCTGCCAGTAAAAAGGGCCGGGCGCACGTGGTCAATGCCATTTCCACTCACTATATGGGTGCATCCGTGTGGTGTCAATGTAGGTATGAGGGCCTAGGGCCCTGCAACATCACATTCCTCATGGCCGGAGGTGACATTCTGTCATCCACACCACAATAGTCATAGGGGGTCCATGACTTTTCGGGCACAGACTTAGTGGCACCGGAAACACTGCGGCCGGCATAGGCACACCGCCACAGGACGGTGACTTTTGGTGCACTGAGGTTGGGGCCCCTTAACTGCTGAGCAGCTGTGCAGACTGCGATGATGACCCATCCTGGTGGTCCGGACTGGTGACGATCGATGTGAGCACAGCTGCAGTGTAAGCCTGAGCCAGTGGGCAGTACGTGCTCACGGCCATGTGGCGTGGCCTCACAGGTTACAGAGTTAGTGACACCTGGAGGGCTGAGTAGGTGTGTAGCCTCCTATGATGCCCTGTGCACTGTTATGTCCTCTGCCATAGCAAAATCAAGACCCAGAATCAAATGTGAGACCTGGCGGCCCACAGAGTGGGGCTGCATGATGTGGAGGGTGCCATGTTCGCAGGCCCTCTCTCTTTCCGTCTTTCTCTCTCTCCCTCTCTTTCCGTCTTTCTCTCTCTCTATCTCTCTTTACGTCTGTCTCTCTCTCCCCCTCTCTTTCCATCTTTCTCTCTCTCGCCCTCTCTTTCTGTCTTTCTCTCTCTTCCCCTCTCTTCCCGTATTTCTCTCTCTCCCCCTCTCTTTCTGTCTTTCTCTCTCCCTCTCTTTCACTCTCTCTGTATCTCACTCTCTCCTTCTCTCTCTCTCTGTCCTTTGATGAATACAAGATACACCTTCTTATCTGGATTTTTGTCTTGGAGGCTGTGACCTACAGATTGTCCTGAGAGCTACCATGTGTCTTCATTTCTGTTCTGTGTTTATTTGAATACATTTTTGTTTGGTATTTCGAAGGTGAATGTGTGCCTGGGGTGGGGGTTGCTGGGGGTGTGTACCCATGGGGGTCCTGGGAATGGTGGCGGTGGGTTTTGTGGCCCTGTTGGGGCTCCGAGGTACATGATCAGTAGCTCCATAGCATCTGTTGTTCTTCAGGTGTGGCTCTGAGCTGGGTACTCTTTTCTGGTGCAGGCTGTCATCCGACTTTACACCAGGTCAGAGCAGGTGTTAGTTTCCTGCTGCTAACATGCCTTATCGCCTGTTTTGGGTTCTTATCGCCGATCTGGCTGGTCGTTGAGAATGTTGTGGAGTGGTGTTGTTGCGGCTTTTGGCACGGGAACGCCTACTCTGCATCTCATTTGCGATAGTTTGCCGGGGTCATCTGTTACAATGTTTTTTGCAGCTGCTATCGCAGTTAAACTGGTGATATGGGCTGTTAGCACCAGCTTGTAAATGGGGAAATAAAGTTATTGCGACTTTGGCTGCGATAAAGTGCTAATAACTCGGCAATAGCTCCTTGAGAATAGGCCCCAAAGAGTGTTGTAGATTACCAGAAAGTAAACAGGTCATTGCAAAGAAATCTACAGGGCAGGAAAAGGATACAGCTGGAATGGTCATTTTTGACCTTCCCAGGATTATGCCTGAGAGTCTACACATGCTGCGGCTTCCAGATGTGATCCTGGTAATGTTTGTGAATCACTAAAAGTGGAGAAAGATATCTCTCTGCATGCACTTTCCTTACTTTTTCTTTAAATCGAAACCACAGAGTGTGCAAGGGGATCGGCTGGGATAATTCATCCTGAACTAAATCACTTCTACTTAATTTTTATTTCCAAAATGAGGGCTGCAGTTATGCCTTTACAATTCTGCAAAGTATGGGGCATATTATCAAGGGAGGAGATAAAATTATCGCTGCTTTATCGGCAGAAAACTGCAGATAAAGCGGCGATAATGGGCTTGATAATATGCTCTATGGAATTCCAATCGAAGCCCGTGTTAGATGCACTAGTATGTGCAGTAGACATTTGTACTCTCTGCCATTCTTATGTGACTTTTAGAGTATATCCATTTGTATCCATTTGTATCCCTTCCCTATGTATATTGAGATAACTCTAATCACTAGTATATGCAGTAGACCTTTGTACTCTCCACCATTCCTATGTGACTCTTAGAGTATATCCATTCGTGTCCCTTCCCTATGCATATAGAGATAACTCTAATCACTAGTATATGCAGTAGACCTCTGTACTCTCTACCATTCCAATGTGACTCTTAGAGTATATCCATTCATATCCCTTCCCTATGTATTTAGAGATAACTCTAATCACTAGTCTCTTCCTTGTGTGGCTTTACATCCAGTACATTTGCAATTTTTTCTGTTTGTATCTTTTATGTAACGCATGCAATCCTTAGTCCTTATGTTTTGCAACTGGTTCTTATGTAAAGCACTCTGACACCTTTGGGTAAAGTTTGCGTTATATAAAATCGCATTTAATAAAAAAAAAAATTTTAAAATCGGGAGAAAGCAATGATCTCACTGCCAACTCTAGGCTCTGAGAAAAAGGAACCTTTAGAAATGCTCAGCACTCAAGAACGACACTATGCACACAGAAACACCACTATCAAGGTGACTCCATGGCATCTAAACAGGGGGGTGGCGGGGGGTCTTGAGACAATATTAACAATGTCAAAAGAAAAAATGTAAATCCGATAGCAAAGAGTTTTATTCAACAAATAAAACTGTTTGATTTTCTCTTTGGCACCTAAAAAATCTGTGGGCCAAATGAAGTGTTCTGAGGTGCGAGCTCAGTGTTAGGATGTTTTCCCACCTAGGAGACAAGCTGTGTGTTTAAGTTACAAAAGCTGGCATTGAATACCCCGCCATTATGGGCTAAGCCATTAGAATGTAACTCTAATGTAGTTTAATGGGAGAACGCGGATTCTTTCAACACGCTTGGCATAATTTGATCATTTATCTATGTATAAAGCGCCACTGTCGCAAGAGGACCTCCTAGCGCTGGGAACCTCAGAAGCAGGAAATGAGAACAAACACAAACAGCAAAAGAGTGAACCGACAACAGGGCAAATAACTAGCAGAATAGATGTAGCAGCTCTGTAGGGAAAGGAGGGGGGCACTGTTGCTCTCCTGCTACTGTTTTGCGCAAACGTTAGCGATTAGTGAACTAAGGGGCATATTTACAGTGAAGAGACTGAGTAAGACGTTAGCCTTCCTGGCTCAACGTCGCACTCAAGCACTTCAGAAACTCAGTGCTGCACCATATTTACAAAAATATGGTGCTGCCCTGCGTTTCCCCCTGGGCCCCTGCGCTCGCGCCAAATCAAGCTGCCTAGCGCCAACGCAGGCACACTTGCACCATAGTGCAAGGGTGCCTCTCTTAAGAGGAAGATTGTTTATGTGCATGAAGGTCCCCCTTCCTGCACAAAGATAATCTTTAAATGCAGTTTTGTAACTTCTATGGGGCATATTTACAGTGATGTGACTGAGTGCAGCGTTAGCCTTCCTGGCTTAACGTCGCACTCCACCACTTCAGAAGCGCAGGGCTTCACCATATTTACAAAAATATGTTACAACCCTGAGTTTCTCCCTGCACTGGCGCTAAATGCAGGCACCCTTGCACCGAAGTGCAAGGGTGCCTGTGTTCAGGGGAAGCTTGTTTATGTGCAGGAAGGTCCCCCTTTCTGCACAAAAACGATGAGAAACAAAGTATTTCTCCTCATTTCTCCCTTTTAAGACCGGGGCCCTTATTTATGAGGCCTTGCGTCAGTTTTGCGCCGCCGGTGCGTCACTTTTTGTGACGCACCAGCGGCGTAAAATATGCGCCTTGTTGCGCCATATTTAAAAAGTAACGCATCTAGGTTGATGCGTCACTTTTTAAACCCCTGCGCCACATTATACCTGCGTCAGGTATAATGTATGCAGAGGGGGCGTTCCCCCGCAAAAAGCCTCGTAATAGTGACGCAGTGAAATCTATGAGATTTCACTGCGTCACTTTTAGGATGCTGTTGCGTCAAAATCTTGCGCCTGCCTCACAGCAGGCGTAAGACTGACGCAAGCCCTTTCACATGGGGCTTTCCCCATGTGAAAGGACGCATTGCTGGAGTTTTAGGATGCTGTTGCGTCAAAATCTTGCACCTGCCTCACAGCAGGCGTAAGACTGACACAAGCCCTTTTACATGGGGCTTTCTCCATGTAAAAGGACGCATTGCTGGAGTTGCGTCACTTTCGTGACACACTCCAGCAATGCGTCACTTTTGCGCTTACAGATACGTCAGAAATACTGACGTTTCTGTAAGTCCTTGTGACATGATGCGTCATATATTAAATATGACGCATCATTGGTGTCGCAAGGAGTGCGCAGTGAAAAGTGACGCATCGCTGTTTTCACGCAACGATGCATCACTTTTCATAAATGAGGCCCCAGGTTTTCATAGGTCTTAATTTTGGCACTGCCTCTTATTTATGCTACCCTTGTAAATAGGATGCAGCTTCATAATCAATGGGTGTTGCAATGGAACGGCCATTGCAACACCCATTGTCCTCTTCTAAATACAGCATGAAAAGGTGCCTTATTTTTAAGGCAGCGTTAAGCCACTTTGAGCGGCTTTAAGCTGCTTTGAAAATTAGGAGAGGCCTCTATCGCCATCACAACAGTGGCGGTTCGTCCATTGGGGGCGTTGGGGCGTTGCCTCACTAGCCATGGACGACCGTCTCGCATTCGTGCACCAGTCAAAAATAAAATCATGAGCGCACTTACAGTGAGTCACAAAGTCTAATACAAGCCCGACAGAATCATGATTGGACATTGGAGTGGACGTCATCGCGGAAGGGTGTGGGGGCGGGCCTGCGCCAGTGAGTGGCATCGTGCGCATAGCCAGCTGAGCAAAAGAAATAACAGCACGGCAGGCAGGGCAGCAGCAGTGTGCTTTGGACAAGTCATTTTTATGACTTGCCCACGCATGCGCACACAAGCAGTAGCCCCTTCCCTCCTCCTCCTCTTCCCCTAGCACCCAGAATGGCAAGAACCCGGGTCCCCCGGGTCTCATTATGGGCAGTATTAGCCCTGCTTTTAGCCAATCCTGGTGCAGTGGGGCTGTTAATACTGCGCCAGGATTGGCTGAATTACCGCGCAGACTAAGTTCAGGATGGTGTCCGAGAATGTCCCACGTCTGCTAGGAGCCACAAAGAGTTTGTCAAAGGCTGCCGAGTTTGTCAAAGACTTTATGTGCGTGAGTTATTGCTTAAAAGCCGTTCGGGTCCAGCTGCAGGCGGTGCATTTCTTTTTTCAGGAAGCAAGCATTCCTCCTTCCACGACGAGTAGGGCCGGCTCCGCGTGTAGTGATACGACGTCACGTAGATGCCTCCTACTACGGGATGCCCGAGGTCCCTGCAAGGGACCCCATAGGAGGGCATACCCCATAGTAGGGCGTGGGAAACCTAGGCCAGTCCAGTGGAGGGAGGTGGGACAGGGGGCGGGGTCACCCAAGGGAAGGCCGCCCCCCTTTTGAGATAGGATTTAAGGGATCCCCTCCCTCCTGGCGCCCTCTTTGCTGCTGCCCACCCTTACCAGTCGGTCGTGTCAGGCTGCTCCTCGCCAGCCTTAGGTCCATTAGGCCCCCCCAGGCCCCCTCTCAATCCTCCCATCGACGTCGGACGCGAGGCCCGCGCTTTCAGCTCCCCTCCCTACCGCTCACCCGCTGAAAGGGGGGAAGTGGGGAGGGGGGAATTTTAATGATGTATTTTGTGTTTTCTAGGTTACAGGAGGAGTTACAAGGCGATCCCCATACAGGACAGGCACAGGAACAGGACCTGAAGCCCCGGTGCGAAACGCACCGTGCTGAGTCATACATAAAGCCAAGGGGCCCTTCTTGGGGACTTGGTTTCGACGGCACCCCGTTAGTCCTTAGGGCGGTTGTAAGCCTGAGCAACCGGGGGTTGCCAATAACGCCCCGCCTGGCTGGGCAAGGTGTGAGTTGACTCTCCCTTGTCCGGAGGGTGGGGCGGGTGGACGATAGGTCCGCCGGTGGGAGATTTTCCTCCCAAGTTACACACCGGGCTATGGCCGCTGGTGTCCGCTTCTTTGGCTCAACTTCAGGCACCCTGCAATAAGGGGTTGCGGGGCATAGGGGGTCGCCTGTCAGTTAACCCGTTCTGTTATTTGTATCACAAATAAACCTGCAACTTCTTCATCCCAACATGCTTGTCTGTGTATCATTTGGGTGGGGAGGGTTGTGGGACAAGGTGTACCGATGCAAATACTATGCTTTTTTTTTAGCATCCACCCTCTTGAGAGAATACCAGAGAGATCGAAGCCCATCCAAGAGGTGGGTGTGACGTGGTCCCTGGCTTTCGTCGATGTGACGTGGAAGCGTTCATTAGCATCCAGCCCTGCATGGGTGTCCATATGTAATATGCCTGTCAGAGTGTCAGTATGATGACGTACTACAGCAGCCGGCTCCTCCACAGCCGCGGACTATCAGAGAGATTGTAAGTGTGAAATTGTGAAAGAATGTTCTTGCATGTTCTCTCACCCTACGTCACAAATGACCCAAAAACTTTTTAATATTCACACAATGATGTTGAAAAGGACCCTAAACACATCATTTTCAGTCCCTTGTTTGGAAAGAGATCAGACAAGGTCGCTGTGAAGGGGCCGAGTTACTGAGAAGGGGTGGGGGCAGAGTTGGTGCAAGAGGAAGCAGCACGCCAAAAGAAAGGCAAACATTTGAATTGTGCTTTTCTCAACAAGAGTCTGACGAGCTCCTCTTGGAGAAACTCCCCTCCTGGTGCGAGGTTACACCCATAGCAGAATATTCTTAGCACAGGCATAACTTTCAAAGGAAGGGACACGTTGGTTCAGCAAAAACATGTTCTAACAAGATGGTTGTCATCTACATTGTATAGGCGGGAAAGAAGCAGCCATTCCTTCAATACAAGAGGCAACACGCGTGTATTCTGAAAGCAATACATGCTTGTTTAAGTGGAATAATACGATGTGCATGTAACTGGTATTTAAGATGTACACCTTTTTTAACAACCTATGTCAATATTATATTAAATCTCTTTATAGATGTGATGTCATAACTACCTTTTCACAATTGATTTATCAATGTTCTTCCTTTTACAAATTTACTTGAAAATGCACCATTTTCCCACTTTTTTTAATTTAAAAAAAACCCTTATGAGGTCGAGGTCGCCCGCTACGCTTGCCTGTCACCGGGCACTCACACAGAGTTTTTACGCTTCACCACTTTCAAATGTCACTAGCCACCACTGCATGGTCACTGAAAGTGACGTTGTGGTGGCGATAAGGGCTTGTAAATAAACCCCTAAGTGTCTCTATCCTCGTAATAAGTTATGAGGTTACCAGTATGACAGAAGCAAGTGCATTACGTTATAGAGTAGACAGGGAGGACATCTTCTATAATGTCTCAGCCTTGGGTATACTAAGGAATCTCAAACCCTTCCTTCCTCAGAAAGACTTCAGATTGGCGGTACACGCACTAGTTTTGCTAAGTCTAGACTACAGTAGTGCCACGCTCTATGATCTCCCCAGACAGAGCTTGGCCCCACTAAGGTATTCCATTAATGCAGCAGCTAGACTGATTACTGGACCACAAAGAGAAGATCACATATTAACAGCCCTAAAATCCCTAAATTGGTAACCATTCGAGGCAAGAATACATTTAACAAGCATTGGCATTGCCAATAGGTCTACACTTGGGAACCTTATAAGTGTTTAGCCATGCAACACATTATGTTGTTGCTTCAAGGATATTGTACTGAATAACTAAACACTTATAAGGGCCCAACAGGCGAGACCTATTGGCTATGCCAATGCTTGTTTTTCTTTGTTATGACAGGTGGTGGGCAAACACAAACAACGGAATGGTATAAGTAATACTAATAAAAGGATGGTGGGAGGGAAGAAGCAACACAGACACTGGGGAGTGAGAAGAACAAAGCAACATGGAATAAACAACACAAACAAGAAGAAAGAAAAATAGTAGCAGAATCTTACCATGAGCAGCGGAAGGACACTAATCAAAATTAGCCACTACTTGGTGCATTCGCCAACCTGGCACACTCCGGCACAAGGTCAACAATGAAGCCACTGAATAGAAGCAATGATTCCAAGCATCTTGTAGAATACAATATCGCTTGCAAGCGACAGTAGATGCATGCTTTTTAAGGTGGGACCTAAAAATGCCTTTCTATATACTATTGGTCAGCATCAAAACTCAGTTCCCAAGGTTAAATTCAATAGTTGTAGTACAGATCAGTGTGTGCAAATAATCCCATGACATGATTGGGTATTTTATCAAATAAATGCATGCAAATGAAATACATTTCTCATTCTAGGCACAGCTTCTTTCTCCAATATTAAACAAGTAAATTAATCAACAAAATAGTTGGCTGACTACTGCATGATGTTAGCAGCATCACCAATATGACATGTGCATAATTCTTGCTACTTGCGGAAAAATTAAAATGGTATGAACATATTTATATAGTCCAGTGAAAGTCAAATAAGACAAGTTTTAATAGGCACTTGAGGGAGAGTTCATTTTGCACTGCGTTAAAACATTTTGAACACACAGTCTCTGTAACAAGTGGATATTTACTGAGCGTAGAGCAGCTGTTAGTCACCATGCCTTGATTAGGTGCCGTTGAAACGGAAGATGTTCCGCTGTCAATGGCGGAACACGTGGCCGAGTGTTCTTCAGGGTGTCCATCGAGAGCGGCAAATGAGTATGTTCTAGAAATTGTTATCGACAACTTGTGCCTGCCCAAGAACCCCTCTCCTTCATGCTTCAGTTATGTAATGCTGCAAAATCATTGGTGCGTTTCATCTTTATTAAGTTCTGAAAGAGACTTAGGGGTAGATGTATCAAGCTATTTTTTCAATTTAAGAAATCGCAATTAACACTAACAACAGTCAGGTGGTAACCAAGTTGAAAGTATAAAAATAACCCCACAATGCAATTTTAACTGTCACTGGACTTTACCTGATAGCTAGGAGGCTGCGCATTCAAGCACTTGCACATAGGTGACAGAGGCAGGAGAGAATCTTCAGACTGCGTATTACGCTTTTCCAGCAAACAGAAGAGGACATTTTTGAGAAATACAGACTGAATCCACTCACCATTTTGGACCTTATTGAAGAATTGAAGACATTTTTGGAACATGAAACAGCCAGGACACCATCAATTCCTACGCATGTACATGTATTGTGCTCACTGCACCTTTTGGCATCTGGTTCTTTTCAAAGGGTCATTGCAGAGGTTGGAGGTGTGTCGCAGAGTGCCCTGTCACGCATGTTTTTAAAGTTTTCCTGGCAGCAATAATGAGTAGGCTTCAACATCACATCTACCTCTCCAAGAACCAACAAGACATCCAAGGTTCAAAATTGGAATTCTATCAAATGGCACATTTCCCACATGTAATTGGTTGCATAGATGGCACCCATATTGTCATCACTCCACCTGCTGCCACAGAATATGTGTATAGAAATAGAAAATGTTACCATTCCATCAACATTCAAATGGTGTGCAATGCAAAGTACAAAATCACTGATATTGTGGCTCAGTACCCAGGGAGCACTCATGACTCCTATATATTTAGGCACATTGGACTTCATAGACGTTTCAGTGCTGGCTAGTTTGGAGAGGGTTATCTACTAGGTAAATATAATTTCATTACAGTAGTTATTTTGTAAAAATTCATTTTTCACATTTTATAAACACTCATTCATCAATTCTTATCATGCAGGTGACAGTGCCTATGCTGTACGTGATTTCATCATGACCCCATATCTTAATCCATCAAATGTACATGAAAGGAGATATAATAAGGCACACCGTTCAATACGTGGTGTAATTGAAAGGACTTTTGGAATTTTAAAAAGCCGTTTCCGTCGCAATCTCAAAAGTGGAGGTGCTTTACAATATAATCCTACAATGTGCTGTAAAATTGTAACTAGCTGTGCCATGTTACATAACATGGCCATGAGAAAAGGAACTGAATTTGAAACGAGTGAATCAGATGCTTCTGATGATGAAGAAATACCCCCCCGCCCCAAGAAGAGCTGCTGCAGGAGTCGAAGCTGCTGCAGGACGGCAAAGACGTACTGAGGTAACACACAATTACTTTTAGGTAAGAATTAGAAATACCAAACATAAATGATGTTTCAGAGTAGAATCTTTTTATTTTACAAACAATAGGCATACTGCTATCTTGATACCTGACCTGTTACTGCACAGGTAATTCTACATATTGTTTAAATTTAATGCAACTTTAATTTCAATTTCTGAATGTCACAAAACATTATTTCCTGCGCTGCCTGTTGGTAGAGCGCTGCACAGATTCCATGCTTCTACTGGTTGTAGCATGGGCTGCATTCCTTCCACTCCTGCACTGACTAATGTCAGATGTAGGTGTAGGATTACTGCTACTCCTACTTGATGTCTCCTCAGTGTCAGCAGCTTCAAAAAGTGCACTTGCTCCTGAGTTTGCATTTTGTAGTAATTCTAATGCAGATGTAACTTTATCCAATCCTTTGCAACACTCCTTGTGCACTTACTGACCATTCGCTGCATAGTAACACTACGCCTAGTGAAATTGGAAGTGACACTGCACAGCCTGTTGATTGCTTTTGAGTATCCAAGCATCCTTGCATGGGCACGTGCTGCCCTTTTTCTTGATTCTTCAGAGCACTCTATGGCCAAACAAAGTCTATCCATAGATGAAGCTATTGCTCTCATACCATCACCCATGCCTGCATTACTTTTATTAAATTTACAAATCTGGCTGTTAATGGAGCGTAGGGCCTTGTGCTGTTGGCACTGCACTTGCAACATGTCCTTCTCCAAACCAGCAAACACACTAGGATTTTCCTCTAGTCCAACCCTGTTGCTCCTTGACCTTTCCATTGTATAGGCTCTTCTTCTCTGTGCCTGAGATTGCTCTGTATGTACTGGTCTAACAACTTCTTCCTGTGCACTCTCTCTTGAACCTTCAGGTTCCATGTCATCTTCTTCAAAAGGAGGCAGAGGGGCCACATGTCTTCGTTTTCGCCTGATAATGGGATTGGTTTCTACTTCTTCTTTTAAAAAAAAAAAAATTTAAACAGTTTTTATTGCAGAATCAAATACAATGTACATCAATCAACATAGGATCTCCTTAGGCAGACTCATTGCTCTCTTATCCCCTCCCGGATGCTTTGTACACAGCCATTCAGCCCACATCCCGGACGCCGGGCGGCGACATTCGTTAATATGATGCTCACTTTGGTTGGGCTGCTTTCTGTGGTCTACATACGGAGCCGTCCGCCCTCTGCTTTTCTATATTTTCACCCCGTTCCCCTCTGTTCCTTGTCTAGTATGTTCCTGGCACTCCACTGAATCCCGGGATGCCTTCCCTCCCCCCTTCTCCCCCCTTCCCCTCCCCCAGTGTCATCGTCTACGCCTGGTGCTGGGATATGTGTCTACGCTGTGGAACTTAGGTGCATTGCATTATTTACTGAGTGTGTGTGTCTGGTGCAGGTGCTGGTATCCTTACGATCTCTGCTGGGGCCGCCGGGTCCACGGTCTCCGTCTCCTCCCCGTCTTCCTCCACGGTGCTATCCCTCAATGCCTGCACTAACATTTCCCATGCCATTGCTGCTTCCTGCGCTTTCTCGTCTGATCTACGGCGGGCCAGCTGGTATCTGATCGTGCTCTCTGCTGTCGCCCACTTCAAGAATTCATTCAGCCACTTCCGGTGTGTTGGCCCCGATTTCGATTTCCACCCTTTGGTCAGCTCTCTCTTCGCTATAATCAGGCCCATGTCGATGAATTTGCTTGCTAATTTGTTCTTGTGTGTGTGTGGGAACCAATGTAAAATGGTGACCGCGGTGTCGTACTGCAGGTCTCTATCCGTTACCTTATTCAGGGTAATCCCTACCTCCCTCCAGCAATCTTGTAAGTGAGGACAGCCCCTCAGCATGTGCACTAGATCCACTCCTGTCCGATTGCATCTGGGGCACGCTGCGTCTGCTGCTCCAAAGTATGCCGCTATTTTGCTCGGGGTAAGTAGGGCCTATGGATGAAATGGAGGCGTATTAGTTGGAAACGCGCATTTATAGTGCACTTTCCAGTCCTTCGCACCAGTTGGGACCATGTCGTATATGGGATTTCCATTTGCAGGTTTGCCTCCCATTTATTCTTCAGTGACGTGAGAGGTTTCAGGATTTCCCTATGCATTCTGGAATAGAGGCACGTGACTGCCTTAAACGTGCCTGCTGCCATCATTGTGTACTGGCACGCTAGCGTAGTCGTGGGTTCGATCAGTCCCTCCCCCCAGTGCGCCTGTATGGCTCTCACCACTGCCGCGTATAGCAAATAGTCCCCCCTCGGGAGGTCGTAGCGCTCCTGCAGAGTCTGGTACGGGGTTAGTACTCTGTCATCGTAGAGATCCCCTATCAACTGTAAACTAGCGTCTTCCCACCGTTGCAGTCCCGACAAGTCTCCGCCATGTGGGAGTGCCGTCACCATGCCCAGCGGGATCTCGGGCGCATACGGGTGCCCAGGTCCAGCTCGTTTTTGCAAGCGGTTCCAGCACAATCGGAGCGTTCGTTCCTCTTGGGATAGCCCCCTGAGCATCAATCTTTGCTGCAGTGTTATGTAAGCCAGGACGTGGCGGGGGTGCCATCCTCGCTCTCCTGCTCCGGTCCCCTGTAGACCCTCGCAACTTCCTGCGTGAAGAACTGCAGTTGAGCGGCTAGGTAGTAGAGCTCGAAGTCTGGGATCGCCAGGCGACCCTCATCCTTCGGGCTAGTCAGCGTCGCCAGCGCTATTCTACGCCTGCCTGTTCCCCATAAGAAGGACACAATCATCGACCTTAGCCGTCTGAAGGTTGCTCCCGGAATCCACACAGGGCGGGTCCGGAAAGAGTATAATAATCGCGGCAGGGCTATCATTTTTATGAGTGACACCTGGCCCACCGCCGAGAGAGGCAGGGAGGCTCAGAAGGACATACTACCCTGCAATGCGCGGATACAGCGCCCTATATTACCTTCTAGTGGGTCTGCAGGGTCGTGGTATATATGCACCCCCAGGTAGCACACGCAGTTTGGTTCCCATCGAAGCAACGGGCAGGTCGGGGGGCGAACCTCCCCCTTCCGGAGGGGGAAGAGGCAGGTTTTTGTCCAGTTAACCCGTAGGCCTGATATGTCGCCGAAGCGCGCCAGCAGTCTCTCTGCGCCTTCCACAGCCACCTCAGCATCTTCTAAGAAGAGGAGAAGGTCATCCACATACAAGGATATGAAGTGGCGGGCCCCTCTGAATTCTAGCCCGTCGTAATGTTCACCCCGTCTAGCCATCGCCGCAAGAGGCTCCACCGCGAGCGCAAACAGCAGCGGAGAAAGCGCACATCCCTGTCTGGTCCCCCGATTCACTTCATCTTGGTCAGACACCAAAGGTCCGACTTTCACCCTTGCTCTCGCTGATGAATACAGCACTTTCGTCCAACCTATATATCCTTCGCCCAGGCAAAAACCCAGCAGCACCCGATATAGGTATGCCCACTCCAGGCTATCGACGGCCTTCTCGATGTCGACAGCCAGTACGAGGGGGGCCCTTGCGTTCGGAGGCGGGTCGTCTACCAACCTAAGGAGCCTACGGATGTTGTGTGTTGTGTAGGTATAAAACCTGATTGATCTCTGTGGACCAGGTCCTGCATGTGGGTCAACAGCCTGAGGGCCAGCACCGTACTCAAAATTTTATAGTCCGTCGTCTACATAGATAACGGCCGGTAGGATGCCGGGTCTGTGTGTTCCCTTCGCGGTTTTAATAACGGTATCATTATGGCTTCGCGCATCTATTGGGGGAGTCTGCCCTTATCCTTGGCTTCATTGTATATTACTTCCAGTCTTGGGGCCAGTTGTTCTAGGTACCTCCCGTAAAATTCAATGGGTAACCCGTCTATCCCCGGTGTTTTGTTACACGCCATCCGCTTTATCGCTCCTCTTTTTTCTGCTAGTTCTATTGGGCCGCCTAGGGCGTCGGCCTGTTCCCGATCTAGTTGCGGTAACTGCAGGTCACTCAGAAAAGATTCTATTGCCTCAGTCTGGTCCCCTATCTCACTCTTGTACAACCTCTCATATTAGGATCAAAAACATTCCAATATGTCCGGCTGCGTACTATAAGTACTGCCGTCACTCCCCTTCAGGGTCATAATCGGCTCACTGCTCCTATTGGGGTTCGCTAGCCAAGCCAAGAGTGTTCCCGTCTTGTCCCCCTCAGCAAGAGTCTTTGTCAAGTATGTTTTATAGTCGAAGCTACGAAGGCGCTCCACCTCCACAGCCACTGCTTCCCGCGCTTCACTTACCCTCCCCTGGAGCTCAGGGCGGTTGGGGCGCTCTTGCTCCGCCTCCCTCAGCTTTCTCTCAGCCCTATCCAAGTCATCTAACAACGACCTGCGTGCTCCCGCAAATTTCCCTATGCAATGCCCCCGTACTATTACTTTGAACGCGTCCCACTCCTTGGTCCTGGAGGAGGCTGTGCCCTTGTTCTCCTCAAAGTATTGTAAGATCCTATCGCCTAATGCTTCGCGGAAGGGTAGGTCGTCCAGCGTGTCCGGCCGTAGCCGCCACGTCGGAATCCGTGAGATGTCATTCATCCAGTCTAACGTTAGGAGTAGAGGGTTGTGGTCAGATATTGTGCGCGCTAGGTATTCAGTCCGGGCCACTGACGGAAGTACAGGAAGGTGTCAAGGCGGACGTGGAGGTCATGTATACTGGAGTAGAACTAGTAGTCCTGTTCTGTAGGATGTTGTACACGCAAGGCATCTGCCAAGTCCCATCTTCCCTGCCATTCTGACCTGCATCTTGCTAATCTATGTACTGGGGATGCGTGCAGTGGTGGGTGCGATCTATCTAGTGTGGTATCTTCAATGGAGTTGAAGTCCCCCCCCATCAGCATAGGGCCTGTGAAGTAGCTGGCCAGTACCCTGGAAAGCCGCGCGAAATAGGTTGTCTGGTCAACATTCGGAGCATAGATGCTACTGAACACTATGTGTCAGCCTCTGAGTGTACCCTCAACTGCCACAAATCTCCCGTCCTGGTCTATAATGTGCCTAGTTACCTGGAAAGGAATACCCGCTCTAATCCAAATTAACACCCCTCTAGCAAAGGCAGAATACGTGGTGTGAAGCAGGTGCCCCCTCCATCTACGCTGTAGCGCTATTCCCTCTTTCTTTGTGAGATGAGTTTCTTGTAGAAATGCTATGTGTACTCCCCTGCGGACTAGGTAAGAGTGGACCTTGTGTCTCCTTGTCATTGTATTCAGTCCCCGCACATTCCAAGACACACATTTTATCGATCTCGCATTAGCCATTGTCCCATTGTGGTCGGTTTAGTTCAACTATGAATGGACTCCAGACATCAGATTTGACACTGTCCCCGCCCTTCCCCAACATTGTCCCTTCTCCCCCCCTGAACCACACCTTGAGATTCCCCAACTTCTCCAGGTCCCCCTCCAGAACAGGACCTAACTGCAATAGAGTTGCTCCCATCCAAACTGTGTTGAGCAAACGTGCTCTCAAATCTTCCTAGCCCGCAGTCTGAACTACGGAGGCCTTATGGGCCCTGGGGAGCGTGAGCTAACCTCTGGCAACTTCAATCACAGTCCCCATACCCCCGCCCCGCAATACGCATTATGACTCACGATAATCCAGACTTACAGCGGTCTGCTCAAGTGTTCGTAGAGGCGCCATCAATCGCTGCCACAGTCTCCAGGCATCCATGTCCAGGCCTCAAAGTCCGATTATTTCCTCCGACGTCTGTGGCGTGACCTTTGGGCCCCTCGTGTCGCCCAGTTCCGACAACTCAGTCTCCAAGCCCGTTTTCTGGCCCTCCGAGCCCGACTCCCTTTCCGACTGGGTAAGCGCTGATCCAGAGACATCCTTCACTGCCTGCAGTGCTGCTCTCCGTTCGCCTTCAGTTTGGGATTCCGTCGGTTTTTGAGAGCCCTGCCTGCACCCACGGAGCCTCCTCGATTTCCTCACTGTTTGTTTCTGGCGCTCCTCCTCAGCTCTGAACCGGGCTCCATCCGTCCCTGCTTTATAAGTGTCCTACCAGGCCCATGCATCCGCCGCTATTGAGAAGAACAGAGCTTTCTCATATACAACTACTCGGAGTCTGGCCGGGAATAATAGCGAGTACTGTATGCCTTCGGTGCGCAGTTCCTTTTTGATGGAGAGGAATGAGGCACGCATTTTTTGGGTCTCGAAGGTATAGTCCGGGAACAGCATAACCCTGCTGTTGTCCACCTGAAAAGGACCCGCATCTCTGGCTCGTTGCAATAGCCAGTCTCTGTCCTTGTAGTGTAGCAGTTTGATGACCAGTGGGCGAGGCGGTAGGCCCGGTTTCGGGGGCCTGGCCGGTACTCGGTGCGCCCGCTCCAGCGTGAAGAAGGGAGAAAGGCCCTCCGGGGCCACCTCAGTCTTTAGCCATTCGGTCAAGTAGCCCACCATATCCGTGCCCTCCTTTTTCTCCGGACGGCCCACTAGGCGTACATTGTTCCGCCGGCTGCGGTTTTCTGCATCCTCTGCTCGCCTTTCTAAAGCTTGTATGCGGTCCAGCGCTTCTGTGAGCCTCCCCTCCATCGATTTGTGTGCTGGCACAACCTATTTCAAGGTGATTTCCGCTTCCTTGACCCTCTCTGCCAACTTCCCGTGGTCAGCCCGCAGGAGCCCCAGCCCCGTCAACACCTGCACAATGTCTTGGTGTAATGCGTCCTTCGTGACTGCGATAGCCTCTAGGATCCGGTCCTGTATCTGTTGCAGTTCTGTCGCAGCATGCATGGCGTCCTACGGCGCCTCCGTGGCGGGGCTTCCTTCTCCTTTTGCTGCCCTTGGCTTCCCCATCTTGCCCCTGCGATGCCGGCCCGGGACCATGAGGATAGGCAGGGGCGGCCGGTTCTCCCCGCAGTGGTTAAGTCGTCGGGTACCTGTCACGAGAGGCTCAGTCCGGGTTCTATCTTTGGACTCTCCTCCCCGGGGGGTCCATCAGTACTTTCCCTGCTTTGTAGTCCCCGGTACCAACCGGGTCGGCCCTCCGGTGCAACTGCCGTATGCTGGGAACCGGGCTGCGCCTCTACCGCGGCGGTGTCTCGGCTCCTCGGTGAGGCGATGAGGGTTGCGGGGCACGCTCCCGCTATGGGTTCACCATCGGCTCAGTCCCAGCAGGCTCCATGCAAGTGTGCATCCAGGCGATAGGAGGAGACCGCTCCGTTCCGCCACTTTTCCAGTGGCGCGGCTGCACTCCACGCCGTAGCCACTCCCCGACTCCAGGCTCCCCTCCAAGTCCGCGGGCCTGCAACAAGGTCAGTGTTTTCCACTCCCCGCCAATCCCCTGTAGTAAGTGCTACGGTTGCCGTCTGCTGGGTTGCGTGGCAGGACTCGGTCATCAGCCTGAGCTTTTTAGGTGTCTCCCCGGTCACTGCCGGCCTGGGGTAGCTCCTGTGGACCAGATCCAGTCCAGGCCCAAAAGCCGGGGGGTCGCGCAGTTAAGTAGGCTCGCTGGAGGGCCCGCAGCCTGGATGGGCCGCCACCTGCTATCCAGTCCCTGATTGGCTTCCTTCTCAGTGGTGCCCACCAAGGGGGGCACCGCTCGTGTCAGAGCACCGCACTCCTGGCGTTCTGTCGGTCCGACGTTAGCCGTCCACCTCACGGGTCCCGAATTTCTCACGGGTCCGGGAGCCGGGGGTCAGTCGGGGCTCCCCTTCTGGGAGCGTGCCACGGGTGGGTAGTCAGGGTACTCTCCCGGCGTGGCCCCACTCACCAACTCCCGCCCTCAGGGTATCCGCCCCACAGTCCGGGTGAGGCCGGCCGCAGTCTGCTCCGCTGGAGGTTAGTGGGCCCCACTTGGTGCTCCCTCCGTTCAGGCCTCAGATCCGCGGCAGCTCCGGTGCAGCCGCCTCCGGTATGCTGTCTGCGGCAGGGCTGGGCCGCGGGGGGTCTGCAATCACCCGTCTCCACTCCTCACCGCACCAGGGGGACGTCACCGCTGTCTTTTCTCGCCTTGGCCGTCCGATGGGCTCCGCAGCCGCACCTCGGCGCTCACGGGGATGACAGGCCCCAAAAGCCGGGGTGTAGATTTGCTTTCCCTTCGTGGGGGGGCGGAGCCTCCCTGAAGCCACTCGTGCCCGGAGCGCCGTGCCGGTCTCCCCAGATAAAGGGGTCAGGGGTCTGCCAGCCGGTCCTGACCTCCGTCCCAGCCACTTATGGTTCCGCTTCCTCCCTTCAGCCGGGCTTCGGGCCGGAGCTGCTGTTACTCCCCGGCCGCCGGCTCCAATGATGCCGCCATCTTGTGCCTCAGTGTCGCGGGCTTTCTAGATCGATTTGTGCCTGCATCCGTGGCTCCGCCGGCACCCCAATCGAACCGGAGCAGACCAAAGTACGATACCTGGGATCACCCGGAGTTTCACGGGGATCCCAGGTCAAATGAAGGATGTTTGGTGCGGATTATCGGGCGGAGGGTCGGGAGCCTCGCTAGGCTGCTACTGTCCTCATCGGCTGCAAGCCACGCCCCCCTGGTTTCTACTTCTTCATGTGCACTTTCTTCAGCAGCAGAAATATCTTGGAAAAGTGCCTCATTGTCATCACTTTCCTCCCTCAATTGTCCTGCATGTGCTGTGGATGTAGATAGAGACATATGAATTTGTTGTGTGGATCACTGTATGAGTTCAATAAAGTGTTCCTAACTTTAAAAAAAATAATTTATGAGTGATTTTCAAATAAGTACTTAATAAAGTATTATCTTTTTCAATGAGAAAGTAGGGTAAAAACAAATTGAAGTGTAAAAGCTACTGCCAAAATGAATTCCCACTGACTAAGACTCAGGGTACCTCTCTTGATTGAAATCACACTGTGTACAATGCACTAAATTTAAGCACATGCATGACCCACAACTTCACATACATACATACATGCTTCTTACCTTCTGTTCCTTGTGCAGGCTCAGAGCAGTCAATTTACGCAACCCCACTAACACTCTCAGGCAAGAGAGTTGCCTCTACAAGCTCCTCATGAGGAGTGGGCTGCTCAGCAGCGGATGTTCCCCCGCCTGCCTTGCTTGATTCCTTTATCCTTGCAGCAAGTTTTTCCTTGAACCAGAGGCGCATGTCATACCACCTTTTGCGCAGTTCCTCGATGGTACGTGGCGTAACTCCAACAGAATTAACTTTTTGCTGGATTTCTAACTAAATTTTTCACTTGCAAGTCTTTGGCACTTTCAGTGCTTGTTTCCCAAAAAGCAACTCATGGTTGCAAGCCGTCTCTTCAATTAAAGTTTCCTGTTCCTTTTCAGAAAATGTCAGCTTCTTTTTCCAGAAACACCTCCTTGAGAATTTTCAGGCTCCATGATGCAGTGAAGCAGGTCTGCACAGCTGCCAAACAATCTTCCCAACTGCCACAAGGTGTTGCTGAGGCAAGCAGGTGAAGGTAATCAACCAGACTTCCTGACTGTGATGTCATCAGCCTGTTCCTGCATTGGCAGATTCACTTTTTTTGCTCGCTCCCGTAAGGGAATCGCCAAACGTGCACGCATTGTCATTCAAAGAAATGCAATGTGTGCACGTTTTTCTCTGAAAAACTGAATCAATTTCTAAAGGTCTACTCCTATTCAGCGCATGCGCGCAAGGCAGGCAAGACCTAAAAATTGCCTGCATGAGTGACTCACAAAGCCCTTCATTTCAAGACCCCTGTTTAGCTTACTCAAAACCAGAATTATCAGAGGGTTGCAGAGCATCACGAATTTCAAGTTCAATGCTCCAAAAACCACAGATTTTCCACAAAAAGAGTTTGAGTAACAGAGCTTTCTCGGTACTGCCCCAAATATTTTGGAACTCTCTTCCTCCAGAAGTCTGTATATTCTCCTCCACCACTTGTTTCAAAAAGCATGTAAAAAAATCCTACTGATCAAATTTCTGCCCTAATGGGCCTTGGCTCCTAGACTTCATTACTGCCCTCCATTTGGTTGTCTTGAATGACTTACATGGTTATGTACCTGGGAATAACATTGTTAGCATGCTCTGTACATACATGTGTTCGAATGATCCTCACCCATTACTGTATCCGCCCTACCCTTATGTGAAGCGTTCTGATACCTCTACAGGGGTCTTGCACACGCCTTGCATATTTACAAATGTTTGCTTCCCAATATTGTATCCCTCTTACCCAAATTTGTAGCGCTCTGATATCCGTAAGGATCACGCTGGCGCTATACAAAACTTTATGCATAATTAAATAAAAATAAAAAAGTAGAGGCCACGTATGCCAGTGAACACTAATATCTATTAAGATAACCAGGAAATCAAGTAGATCACTTTGATAAAGAATGAACCTTAACGTGCGCTCTTGTATAGTTGAGTAAATGAAAAACATCGTTTATACAGTTCAATCCTTAATGAATGCACTGCACTGCACTTTAAACCAGTTTAAAAAAAAAAAACTTTTTATTGGGGTTCCAGACACAGAGACCAAACATATTTCATTAACAATCAGTAAGAAATCCAAGACTGTGGTTAATACCCCAAGCGTTATTCCAAGATTTTTTCCCCCCACCCCGGCGGATCCAACCCTTAACAACCCAACTCTTCAGAAAAGGAAAGAAATTAATGACCACAGGAGAGAAATAAAATAAACATATATCATGTCTACCAATTAAGCCAATTAGTCAGAGGAAGCCAGAGCTTCTCTCCTCTCTCTCTCTGGCACGTCTTCCTCTCCTCTTCACCACCGCCATCTCCCAAATATATATAGATAGAAATTTGTTGAGCCAAACATATTCAGTCGGAGGAGCTGTATCAAGCAATACTATGATTTTCAGCCATTGCTTGCTTGAAAATACCCAGTATTATTGTCAGCGGGGTGAGTGTCAAAGTGAAGCCCAGAATTGCCCTCAGCCTGAGTTTTATTTTAAATAATAATTGGGAAAGTTCCAGACAAGTTGCAAACATATGGGTACTATCCGCAGCCACGACCCCCAACGCGTGCAGCAAATCCCAGTGGTACCCCCCCATCTGTGAATGTGAGCGGGGGTTACATACAAATTGCACCAGGTTTTAAAGCACTGTACTTGTAGATTTGCAGATATGCATGATGTTTGGCTAAAGTACAGACAACCCTCACAGTCCCCCTGCCCGGCCTGTATCTGTGTTTGCCACCTGTCAAAATGTTTGATTAAGACATCCCCCATTTTCTCCGTAAATGCTTTGTAGATGGCAGCGGTTTGTGTGTAACGTATTTTTAAACATTTCTAAAAATGGGATTTGTCTCCGATTCTCGCATTTCTTTTCCAGAAAATCCCGAATTTGAAGAAATTTGGAGAAATCCATATTCCCTATACCAAATCGTTCTTTAAGGGCATCAAAAGAAAGTAGACAGTCACCAGACAGAAGATCCCCAATACAATAAATCCCTTTATCCCCCCCATCTACGAAAATAGACATCATTAAAAATTTCCGAACATAGGATAGCATTATTACCAAGGGGGGAATACCTATGCACCCTAGGAACTCAAACCTTTTTCCTGACTGCGGTCCACACTTTATACACTCCTATCAGGACCTTGAACTTGACCCTCTAATAGTAAGCAAAGTCAATATGTCGTAATAAAAGACTCCTTGCTTCTACCCCACAGATAAGTTGAAAAATAGAAATTTCGGAATTGTCCAGGTTTGGACCGTTTTTCAATTCGGCTGAATACTTCAAGGTGGTGGCCCAGTAATAAGTCTGGAAATTAGGAACAGACCATCCCCCGATCCCTCGGTAATGTCATATACCGTAATGCCCGTCTTGGGCGCTGCCCCGCCCATAAAAACCAAGAAATGACCTTGTCAAATTTCCGGGACCATACCTTATTAAATTCAAGAGGAATAGCCCTGAAATAATAAAGAATCTTGGGTAGAAAATGTATTTTAATGACGTTGCTTCGACCCATAAGCGTCAAGTAAAGATTACTCATTCTTTTAGTATCGGCTTTCATTTTACCTAAAAGCGGCGCAAGATTTAGATCTACTATAGTACTTGGGGTAGAGCTTATCTCAACCCCAAGATACCTTGCACTCACTACAATCTGTGAGTCGACAATGTCTGCCTTCTCGTTGATAACTATTTGGGTTTTGCTTTCATTCATTTGATACCTGGACACTCTACCGAATCGAGATGTAAACACCCCAAGTTCAACTAAGGTCTCCTGCGGAGTTGGTGTAACTATTGCTAGATCATCAGCATACCCTAGAATTCTTTCCTCCACCTCCTGGAGCACATACTGGTTGAATTGCCTGGCTCTCGTGTATTAGTCTGATTAGAGGGTCAATATAAATTGCAAATAGCAATGGAGAGCAGGGACAACCTTGTCTGGTGCCCCGCCCTATACTCCCAAGAATAGGCTCTTATCAGAGCTAGCTTGGCACCTGGATCTAAATACATGCTTTTTATAGCCTGGATAAAGCCTTCCCCGATTCCATAATGTTTCATGGCCACCCATAAAAAGGGCCAGGAGACACTATCAAAGTCCTTTTCGGCATCCAATAAAATGAATGCCATAGGGTCTCTTGTCACCTTAGTATAATCAAATACAGTTATGACCCTATGGATATGGTCTATGGTTTCTCGGCCAGGGACAAAGCCATGTTGGTTATGGGATACCACTTTTTTAAACACCGAGGCCAATCTATTCACCAGAATCTTTGAATAGATTTTGATATCATTGTTAATCAAGGTGATTGGCCGATAGGCTCCTAACTCTGTGGCCAGCTTACCTTTCTTTAAAAGATAAACCTTTTAGCAAATCTCGATGAATCAGGTGGAGGGTCCCCTCCAGGATCAGACTAAGTAACTCCAACAGAATTGGGGCGAGCTGTATTGAGAATTTTTTTAAGAATTCTCCTGGCAAAAAATCAAGCCCGGCAGCTTTGCCCGATGGGACTGTTTCTAGTGCATTACTAACCTCAGCTAACGTAATCGGTGCTTCCAACATTGCTATGTCTGCGAAGGGCAGTGGTTCTATTGTAACCCGGTCCAGGAATCCCGCTATCTCATCCTGTAGTGTTGAAATATTCATCTTTTCCTCGGAGTATGATCTTTTTCAAAAGCTACAAGGAGAGCATCTGGGTCCTTCACAAACCCAATGTCTGGATCATTAACTCCCATGATCCGGGCTTGAACATCCTTTTCCCTGATGCGTACAGCAACAGTATGCCCTATCTTCTCATTACTATCATAAATTACTCTCATAAAGTTTTGTGCACCAGGTAAAATACCTAGCAGCAGATTTACTAGCAGGGATCTCAGTTATAGCAGCTCTAGTAGTTGCAAACATTGTTCGTGCCGCTTCAATATCCCCCTTTACCGAAATTACCTGAACCAGGTTTAGCTCTGCTTTGCTCAATTCAGCATATAGATTATTGATCTTTTTTTTCTCTTGCTTTTGGGCCCGCCATCCAAGCTGTGTGGTCTCTTCTCTGAACCCAGCTTTTAGGGCATCCCAAACATTCTGGCTGGTGCTCCCCCGATTCTCATAAAAAAAACCTAGTGATCCAGACACCCATATGTTCAACATATTGATTATCGTTCAATAGAGCCCTATTAAAAGTCCAGCTAGAACTATTCTTTGGACACTTAAGACATACTTACGGAACCAACGGATTGTGGTCTGACATAACCTTGGGGTATTTCTGAATTTTACAGCCCGACACTAAACTATGAGAGATGAAGAAATAATCTAACACTTAGGGCGGCCAAAAGCGGTACAAAAGGGGGTGGTGATGGACCCCCTTTTGTACCGCTTTTGGCCTCCATAAGTGTGGCAGGGTATGCTCAGACGTGAGTCCCTTGCTCACTCTGCCACTGGATTCAAGCAAGCCGGGCTGAAGATGGCTGGAATGCCAGAAACCGGTCCTCGGAAGCTTGTTTCCGGTCCAGTGAAGACATGGCTTGGCAGTTCGGGCTGGGCTGTTCCCATGAGACACAGGGTCAGACTGATTTGCATATAGCCATATCTGAACTGGGGTGGCAGAGTGGGCTAAAGAACGGTGATGGATTAAACCCAGATCTTTTGACTGGGTGTGAGTGTTTGATTGATTCAGATGGTCCGTCCATCACCACCCCCTTTTGTACCACTTTTGGCCGCCATAAGTGTGGCAGGGTATGCTCAGACGTGAGTCCCTTGCTCACTTTGCCACTGGATTCAAGCAAGCCAGGCTGAAGACGGCTGGAAAGCCAGAAACCGGTCCTCGGAAGCTTTTTTCCGGTCCAGGGAAGACATGGCTTGGCAGTTCGGGCTGGACTGTTCCCATGAGGTACAGGGTCAGACTGATTTGCATATAGCTATGTCTGAACTGGGGTGGCAGAGTGGGCTAAAGAACGGTGATGGATTAAACCCAGATCTTTTGACTGGGTGTGAGTGTTTGATTGATTCAGATGCTCCGTCCATCACTACCTCCTTTTGTAACACTTTTGGCCACCATAAGTGTGGCAGGGTATGCTCAGACGTGAGTCTCTTGCTCACTTTGCCACTGGATTCAAGCAAGCCGGGCAGAATACGGCTGGAATGCTAGAAACCGGTCCTCGAAGCTTGTTTCCGGTCCAGGGAAGACATGGCTTGGCAGTTCGGGCTGGACTGTTCCCATGAGGCACAGGGTCAGACTGATTTGCATATAGCCATGTCTGAACTGGGGTGGCAGAGTGAGCTAAAGAACGGTGATGGATTAAACCTAGATCTTTTGACTCGGTGTGAGTGTTTGATTGATTCAGATGCTCCGTCCATCACCACCTCCTCTTGTACCGCTTTTGCCACCATAAGTGTGGCAGGGTATGCTCAGACATGAGACCCTTGCTCACTTTGCCACTGGATTCAAGCAAGCCGGGCGGAAGATGGCTGGAATGCCAGACACCAGTCCTCAGAAGCTTGTTTCTGGTCCAGGGAAGACATGGCTTGGCAGTTCGGGCTGGAATGTTCCCATGAGGCACAGGCTCAGACTGATTTGCATATAGCCATGTCTGAACTGGGGTGGCAGAGTGGGCTAAAGAATGGTGATGGATGAAACCCAGATATTTTGACTGGGTGTGAGTGTTTGATTGATTCAGATACTCCGTCCATCACCACCCCCTCTTGTACCTCTTTTGGTCGCCATAAGTGTGGCAGGGTATGCTCAGACGTGAGTCCCTTGCTCATTTTGCCACTGGATTCAAGCAAGCCGGGCTGAAGACGGCTGGAATGCCAGAAATCGGTCCTCGGAAGCTTGTTTCCGGTCCAGGGAAGACATGGCTTGGCAGTTCGGGCTGGACTGTTCCCATGAGGCACAGGGTCAGACTGATTTGCATATAGCCATGTCTGAACTGGGGTGGCAGAGTGGGCTAAAGAACGGTGATGGATTAAACCCAGATCTTTTGACTGGGTGTGAGTGTTTGATTGATTCAGATCCTCCGTCCATCACCACCCCCTTTTGTAATGCGTTGTAAATACAGCGCAAGCATGGCGATAAATTCCAGCAATAGACGGCGAAAAATATAAAGGGGCTAAGCGCGCTTTGCGATATTTATCGCTGTCTGTTGTAAATATACCCCTACGTGTTGTATTTTTTACTTATAAGACATAAATTGTAGTATTTTATTAGCATATACATTATTAAAGGATAAGGTGATCATATAAGCTTTTTTGAATTACAGAGCATTTTATGGATACGCTATTTGTGTATCTATGTAGTAATTGTCGTGAAAGAGTATTTTATAGCAGTTTTTATTGATTGTAAGGCTTTTTTTAGCTGATACAATAAAAATCAAATATAAAAAACAATAGATGGCCTCTGCAGTGTGCCTAAATGTGGAAAAATTTGAGAATATCGAAAATTAGTTTCACTTCTTTCATTCGTTGAACCTTTTCCAACTGAGACGCTATATGGCCTAGTATGACGCTGCCTGCATAGTCCAGACGAAATAGTATTAAGGGCCCAGCTACTTACGGGCCAGATTCTTCTGGAAGAACATTGAGTGTTTCTTAGATCCTTCAACCAGCAGGCTATTTCAGTGCACTTGCTGACAGCCTTGGCTTCAATAAAGAGCGCATTAAAAATGCACCTTGTGGTGGCAAATATTGCTGCTGAGAGGCAACTAAATAATACACGGCAACTATCCCTGTTGGCTTTAGTTCTATTGGCGCCTCATGTGTACCTTTTGCTATAGCTGAATTTCTGCTCTTCAATTATGACTATCAACTATCCATTGTTTAGTTTATAGCTTCTTCACCCATGCTGGGATCTAATTCTGATGTTATCCTACAATCCTCTTTGTCACAAGTTGCGAATTAGTCATATAGATATTCACAGAGACACTAAATTCAAAATGTTAACTATATATAAGAAATCACCTTTGCAATGCTATATGTATAAACAGGCAACGTCACATGGGAGTTGAAACAGTGACTTAAAAGTGCACATGTGTGCCAAAGTGTTATAATGCTTCGAGCAACAGTTGGTCACACGCACATGGATAGGATTTGCTTAGTAGAATATGACATGGCAAACCACCGAGTGTGAAAGCAGTCTTGACTACACATCCGCTCAACAGCCACATGTTGTTGCACCTACTTTTACCGGCACGTCACCATCCACTGTCTCTTACATATGCAAACAATGTCGGCTGCTTTTTGTGCAAAGGAGGCCAATAGCCCAGGGCTTACCACCTCTTTTGAGAATAAGATGAAAGAAAAGCAAATAAAGCATGTAGAACCGGAGGAGGAAGAGGTGCAAGAACTGAATCTAAACGATCTTCTCTTTGCTGCTCCAATAACCGGAAAACAGTCTTGTTCAAAACTAGACCACACTGCTTGAGGAAAAGCAAAAAGAACAGATGTACTTTCTGTCTTCCATGAGAGTGTAACTGCCGAGGGTGCAAGGTGCTTGTGAGACTCCTGCACCCTTCATATGTACCTATCTGCCCATGCCACACCAAAATGGAGTTCTCTTTTTGGGACATACAGACTTGTGTTAGGTCCCTCGTCTAATGCTGATTGAAAGAATCTTCATCACTGGATGTGAATTCATTAGTATAATCTTAAAACCGAACCACATCATCAACTGAAAGGTTAACTTTTGCTCCATCTAATTTTATAGCAAAAGCATTGCAGTGACGTCTGAAAATATGCAGTATATTGTGGATTATTTGTCCAGTGCAGCAAATCCATCTAATAATATTAATGTTGCCCACTAATCTGTAGTGTATTATCAAACCAATATACAAACAAGCATTGCCAGAACAAATGTCCTGGCATTGCCAGCCATTTAATCAGGGACGTAGCTTCAAGGGGGTTGTTGGGGGTACAACCTCAAAGAAATTATTTTTGGTTTATTAGTTAGCTCTATGGACCCTGAGTCGGGTCTGCTGTGTCTCTTTTTCATTATGTGTCGAGTAGAAAAAACAGGGACATTTGATGTAAAACGGGAGAGAGAGCAGAGACAGATACTCATTCCGGTGGCCTAAATTCAAAAAGTGAAACCAGATAACCTGGAATCAGAGGGCCCGATTCACAGAACTAATTAAAGACAGAATCCTAAACTCACTACTTTTGGTATTCACAGAAGTTAGGATTTTGTCTTAAAACAGACTTAAGACAGACTTAAGTTAGGATTCTGTCATAAGTCTGTCCTAAATCTGTTTTAAGACAAAATCCTAACTTCTGTGAATACGAAAGTAGTAAATTTAGGATTTTGTCTTAAGTTAGTTCTGTGAATCAGCCCCAATATCAACTTCCCTACTTGTCCAAAGTATGTGATCCTAGGCAAATGTATTTCACACATCCTCTTTATTCTTTAATTTTACACATGGAATAACTTTTAAATGGTAAAGTACAGATTGTGTGCTATTCAATCACCTCTCATGTTTGATTGAATAGACTATAATGTCATTCTATTTATTGTAAGAACCAAGGCTACACTTAAGGTTTACATGACTATTACCAGCTTCTTAGTTCACTAATGACATTGTCACTGGAGTCGAGCCATGAATGTTTTTAAAATTATTTTTTAAAACTATCACTTTCAATAAATGCCTGCCAATACAGTAATATAATCTGATGTAATAAGGTGAAATTCTCACGCATGTTACAGTTTTTCATTTTTTTCATTTTAAAGAGACTGTATCATATTTTTACAATATGTTTGTTGCAAGATATGCAGGCCAATTGTTTTCATGGCTCAACTCATGTATGAACTCATAAAGCTAAGCCAAACCCTTGGTTTAGCTCTGGCTCATCTCAACCTTTTACCTTGATGCTGCACCCACCTCTAGTTGCAACTCAGGCTTAATACTAAGCCTGGGCAGTGAACGCCAGTCCTTTTGCAGACATTGCAGAGTTCCCAAAAACTCTGCGCCGAGTTTTATTGTCGTTCACGCTTGCCCATGTTAAGTGGGCGAGCAAGAAAAACCCAAAGATAGACCACCTCCCAGCGGGGTTTCTCTAATTGGGCATGTGCAGATGGCCGTGACTGCTCACTTTGAGAACCCAACCATTTGTGTTGCGGAAGCTGCCACTCGAGAAGAAAATCTACTTGAACTGCAGAAAGAAGCAGCACCCTCTTGCGTGCGCATGGTGCCATTTGCACTGATTTCCAAGCCCAGGACAAACCCCTAACTCTAAAAATCATTGTGAACGGCACGACCTAACATACTCCACCACAGATTTTTGGGGGCATTTCGCAGAGACTTGCTACATGGATTAAAGTTTTGGATGGGAGACAAGCATTTATTGTGACTGGTTTACTAAAATAGTAGTTGCTCACTGCCTCATGTAGTTGAGACACTAAGGACACTTGAGATTCACAAACCCTGAATGTCACTGACTAAGCTACACCCCTGAAATTTTTCTCTGTATTTAGCGGAATATTGTATGGGATCCAGATTATGTGTAATTGATGATGATTCCGTTGTTTAGCTGGGGATTGCTTTTCACCCCATCATTCGTGCGCCAGATTATTGCTATATAAACCGCCCGGTCATGTTGGTTCCTTTCATGACGAACTTCACATTGCTATCTCTCCAATAATTATGAAATTCAAGCACTGTCTGCTCTGGGTGACTTTAACATCCATATGGATGTGGCAGATGCAGCAGACACCATAAAACTTCTGGACGTTAAGAGTCCATTTGGTTTGATTCCTTTCATTTCCACAGCTACTCACAATAAAGGTCACATCTTGGACCACATTTTTTCAACGATTCCCATCACTTCTTCCCCCCTTTACCTTTGGTGTGGTCTGATCACTACTTATTGAATTTTGACATCCTGCGTGTGACTAAAGCGGCCAGTGCTGGCTCTGGCTCGCAGTCAACTGCCACTCGCTATTATCATCATGATTCTTCTGATATGCTAGCCCAGTCTCTAGCTATGCATCCATGCCAGCTAACAGGTAATCTGGCCAGTGACTTAGCTCTCTTTCAGTCCTGGCTCACGCAATGTCTTGACGAGCTAGCACCTCTCTCTATCCACTACAAAAGAAACTCTTGTGCTTCTGCACCTTGGTTCACCCCTGCGCTACATGATAGTAGAAGGCTCTGTAAGAAAGTCGAGAGAGCCTGGCGTAAAAATTATGATGTTTCATCAAAAGAGGTATATAAGGAACTTATTAAAATTTATCATAAAGACATTGGTACCGAGAAAAAATCACATTTTTCAAAAAGAATTGAATCAGCAGCCAACATTAGCAAAGACATGTTTACAATAGTTAAGGAATTCACTTCCCCCGCTACTTTAATATCTAAATTTTCACCCTCTGAACTCTGGATTAAACAACTTGCCAGTTTTTTTGCTAATAAAATCAAAAGCATTCAGGCCTCATTCACGCCAATCTGCTCTGGCTTAAACCTCCCCGCACCTCCTTTCCTCCCCGAGAGCCATATGCTCTCAACTTTTCCTCCCCTTTCCCCACAAGCATTACTGGAGCTACTATCTAAATTAAAGCCCGGCTCTCCATCGGATCCGTGTCCTGCAAAGTTCCTTGCCAAGATAGCACACATTATCAATCCTATCATTAATCCGGTTCCTAATTCGTCCCTTAAAACCGGCACTGTTTCAAGTACTTGGAAAATGGCTCATATCCTTCCCTTACTGAAAAAACCTAATCTGGATCCCCTCGCCCATTCTAATTGTAGACCTATTTCGTTACTCCCTGCTTTTGCGGAAATTGTGGAAAAAGATGTCCATTCTTCCCTCTCGAATTTTCTCGAAACCCATGATATCCTCCATCACACTCAATCCGGGTTTCGCTCTAACTTGAGCACAGAGACGGCGTTGTTGGAGGTTACTGAGTCTATTAAGGAGGTTTTGGACAACGGAGGGAAGGTGATGCTGTTCTACTCGACCTTTCGGCGGCTTTCGATACTGTCCCTCACAACTGTCTTCTTTCAAGACTCCAGGAGATTGGTTTGAGAGGGATGGTTTTCAGTTGGTTCGAGTCCTTTCTATCTGGTCGCCAACAATCAATGTGGGCCCCTCCATTCACAGCTTCAGTTTCACCGCTGGTGGTGGGAGTCCCACAGGGATCGATTTTGAGTCCCATTCTTTTTAATATATACATGTCTCCCATGGCTGATTTGGTTGAGTCTCATGGAGCCCAGATTGTTTCCTACGCCGACGATACGCAGCTTCTATTTACTTGCGATAAGAACACAGACCTCGCCGGCAATAACATTATGACCTGCCTCGAGGCTGTTTTTTTGTGGTTCCAACTGAATCAACTTAGATGCAACTCTGATAAATCAGAGGTCCTTTTTTTGTCTGTCCCCCCGGCGCCAATTGGAAATCCTGGTGGCCCGCCGATATGTAGCCTCCATCGTCTGCCACTTCTATGGCGAAAAATTTGGGTGTTAAAATTGACAATGGTCTGACCTTTAAACCCCAGATTCTCAGTGTAGTTGGCCAATGCTTTGGCCTTCTTAAAACTCTTAGGAAATTTCTTCCCTTTTTGTCACATGCCCACAGGAGGATCACTGTACAGGCCTTGATCAGCTCACGGCTGGACTATGCCAAAATAATTTATCTAGGCCTCCCTGAATATCTTCTCACCCGTTTACAATCCGTTCAAAATTGGGCAGCAAGGGCCATTTTTGGCCTCAGCTAAAGGTCTAATACCTCTGCTCTTTTAAATTCGCTCCTTTGGCTGCCGGTGCGCAAACGCATTTACTTTAAGACTCTCATCACGGCGTTTAAATCTCTTCACGGCCCCGGTGCCTTTTATTTAAGGCGAAGAGTGCGCTTCTATTATCCTTCCCGATCTTTGCGATCCACTTCTCAAGCACTGGCTATTGTTCCTGCAACCAAACGAGCTCGCATTGGGGGATGTTCATACAGACTTTTGGCACCTCAACTGTGGAACAAACTGCCTCTTTCCCTCAGAAAGCTAGACACCCTGCTTTCCTTTAGGAAGGAGCTCAAGACCTGACTGTTTGGAAAGTAGCTCTATGTGTTTTTTGGCCCAGCCCCTGCAGGTCTGTATAGCGCCGGGACACTCTGCCCGAGTAGCTTAGAGCTTTATAAGACCACTCATAACATAACATATCAGAAGCCTTTGTTTGTACTTTTATACAGCGTTAAATGTCAAGAGTGTTCCAGTTTAATCTTTCCTCCAGGAAATCTCGGAAATCATCTCCATCGGGCAGACAACTCACCGTACAGCTGAGATGATTCTTTAAGGTAAAGAAAGAAGAGCTTGACCATTCTAAAATATTCTGGGAACGGTTATGTTCAACCTGCGCCCTGGGAATACATACACAGACTTTGAGCCTTTCACTGATACATTGCAGCTTTTTGTATGTTGGACAAGCATGCATATTTTCAGAGTTGGATGAATTCAGTGGAAAATATTTCAGCTCTTTCAATATAATTTGTTACTAGAGAAAGTCATCTGGGGTTCTAAAATGCTTCCCAAGTCTGCACATGCCACATTAATACTCCACAGGCAGACAGGTGCATCCCTGGTGAGCTTGTGAGCTTGTTGGTTCAAGAGAGCCTTTTCAAACACAAGTGAGGACAAAGCACACTTCCTCTCATCCCAGCACAGTTCATCCCATTGCATTATGGTAAATCCAGTACACAATTAGCACTTAATTCAATAAATGCAGGACGTTTATTTCTAAGTTGGGGAAGATTTTCAGAAAAGTTGGTGCAGATGGTGCTGTTATCTCTGGTTACACGTTTTTGGGTTTAGCCCTTCATCAGTATAGAGCAGAAGTAGTTGAGACTAGAGAAAAGGCATCTAGATCGCTGAAATGCTGCCCAAGTCTCAATGGTCACGGGCAAAGTTGCTGAAGAGTTTCAGCCAAGTTGGTGCAGGTTGTTCTTTTATCTCTAGACTCTTGTTTATGGATTTAGCCCTTCATCAGTAGAGGGCAGAAGTTTTAAAGAGCAGAGAAAAGTCACCTGTTGTTTATGGAGCTGTATTCCAAGGTTTCTGTACAGGGGTAAAATCCATTGACTTCGCTGTTTGGTGTATGCAGGACAAAAAAGATAGGCGTGCATCTGTCTCCTCTGATGCCCAACATGCTGGGCAGGCTACAAGGCCCTCTGAGTGGGATCTCCATTTACTGATGAAGGATGCCTGTGGCAAGGTACCCAACTTGAATCTAATATGCAGGGATCTAGTAAATGGTGGTTCAATTTTGTTGCTCCTGATATGCTGCCCAAGTCTTAACAGGTCACAGTAACACTCATAGCCACAAAGGTGCATCCATGGAAAGCTTGACAGCTCATTGACTCCAGGGAGCCTTTTAAGCACAAGTGGGGAAGGAGCACACTGCCTCTTAGCCCAGCAAATTTTACCCATTTTATTCTGGTAAATGATGTAATCTTACTTCAAAGTTGCCGTATCAGTAGAGCTGTTATCTCTATACACCTGTTTCTGGGCTTAACCCTTATTAGATTTGGGGGTCTCTAGTTGGCACAGGTAGGTACTTGTGACAAATAGGGACCCTTGCCTCTAGTCAGGATAAGGGGATTACACTCCTAAAATAACCACTTCTCACCCCCTTGGTAGCTTGACACGAGCAGACAGGATTATCCCAGAGGCAGTGTGTTAAGCATTTGTGACCACATACAGTAACTCAGTGACAACAATACAGATGGACACCACACAAGGTGTTATATAAAAAATAAGTATACTTTAAATAGAGTTACCACAAGACCATAAACGACAAAAATACACAATACTGTTACTTTAACATGGTAGATTTAGCTTAGTTCAGTTCAGTTCTTAGACGCAACACTTTGCGTTGCGCTTCCACGACAAGCAATGTCGCAGCGAGTGAAATGCGGCAAAGTTCAGGCGCAAAGAAATAAAGGCGTGAAGATCTTCCAGATGCAGCACGCTTCTACGGGGATGTGAGAAGTGCCCGGTTTGATGCGTGGACTACAGCGGCAACACCCTTGTTCCATGATGCGACGGCAGCAGCACCAGCGGTGACATTTTTCTCCCACGATGCGTGAAGCTTGCACGCAAAGCGACAACTACAGCTGCGTCATCCACGACGCGACGGCAGCAGTTCTGATGGCGGTGCACTTCTTGGGGATGCGAGGTGCTCATCTTTGATGCGGTGCAGTGCCACAATTCCAGCAGCGACACCCTCCTTCGGAGTTGCGATGGCAGGCACAGCGATGGCGACACGCTCCGACCTCATTGCAAGACACTTTTCTGGATGGGTACAATAGGACAGCTACAGCAGCTACACCCTCCTTTGGAGTTGCGACGGCAGCAGCAGCGACGGCGACACGCTTCCTCTTCGTTGAGTCGCAATTCCAGCTCCTTGTGACACGCAGTTCCTCAGAAGGCCCAAAACAGCAGCAGGCACTTCCAAAAGAACTCTGGGGAGCTGGGAGTTGATGTCTGTTGTCACTGAGACTTCAGCAGGGCAAAGTACAC
The DNA here is from genome assembly GCF_964263255.1 of Lissotriton vulgaris. Lineage (NCBI taxonomy): Eukaryota > Metazoa > Chordata > Amphibia > Caudata > Salamandridae > Lissotriton > Lissotriton vulgaris. The sequence continues at coordinate 345,885,429 of NC_141685.1, read as the reverse complement.
AAAGTTCCTTTATCCTTACTTTGGCTGTAAGGCAACCACTGCAGGACAATCCCCCAAGCAACAGTTCAGATTGGGAGTAGTCTATCCTCAGTTTCTTCAATTTTCTCTCCTCAGTAAAGGTTTCTTCTTATAGTCCAAAAGTGATCTAATTTCATGGGATCAGGGTCCCAATATTTATACCCCAAAATCCTTTGTTCTCTGAGGGGAGAGGGGCCTTTGCCCAGTCCAAACCAGTTCCTGAGCACTATGTTTACCAGACTTCTCCTTTCCTTTCACAGTGCAGGGCAGAAACATCAGACGCCCCACAGAAGGCGGAACCAGCATTGTGGAAGGCAAGTACAGTCCTGTAGCACTTTGTTGAAAGGACTCCTTCTATTCTTTCAGTGGGCAGGGCAGATACATCAGCCACTCCCCAGGAGGTGGAGCCAGCATTGTGGAAGGCAGGGACGGACCTATTCGAGGTTCAGGTGCAACTCCTCCCTCCCATCTAGATGCAGATCTCTCTATTGACCACTGGGCTGACTCATCCTGTCTCTTGGAATCCCCCAGCCCTGTCACTCACAAAACCAGACAAAGGAATACACAACCTAGCAGAGGCAGGCTTGAAAGGTTAAGCAAGCAAATACCTACTTTCTAAAAGTTGTATTTGCAAACACAGAATATTAAAACCAACGTCACTAAAATATGTATTTTATCATTCTGAGCTCAGGCATACTAAACACGAATTTCTACCATGTTCTCTGAGTCTGTTAGGATTATAAACATGTAATAATCTAACAGCCCATTCTGGCCTATGGAGAGCAGATAGCATTGCAATAGTGAAAAACAAAAATGGATGTAATTTACTATTAGGACATGCCAAACATATGAGGGCTTGTCCTACCTTATAATTACAATGCGCCCTGCCCTTGGGCCTACCACAGGGGTGAGTGATATGAAAAAAAGGGAAGGTTTAGGGACTGGCAAGTGGGTGCACTTGCCCAGTCAGCATGACAGTACCAGAATGCACGCAGGCTCTGCAATGGCAGATCCTAGACACATTTTACAGAACTATCTGCACCACCTTTGTGAAAAAGGTACAGTTCATATAAAATTAAGCCTTAATTGTGAACTGTATTTACCATAATGCAAGGGGAGGAACTGTCCTGGGATGTGATGCAGTATACTCTCAACCCCCCCTTGTGTCTAAAATATTCCCTTGAGCCAGCAAGCTGATGAGCTTTCGAGAAACCCCTGCGTGCCTGTGAGACCTGTGAAGACTATGGCAGCATTTACAGCGACCCCAGATGAATTCATTTTGGTGAAAAACTGCAGTTAATATTGAAGTAAGCGCTAATTTTGTAAAGCATTTACCAGAAGGCAAAAGAGCGATTTGTGCTGGGATGTGAGACAGTGAGCTCCCAACCCCCTTCTGTTTTAAAGGCTCGCTTGAGCCAGCAAGCTCATAAAGTTAAGTGATGCACCTGTGTGCCTGCGAGGGGTATTGATTTAGACATTTGAAGACTTTTGTAGCATTGCCAGCAACCTCAGATTAAATTGTTTTTTGTTCTCTAATGATGAAAGATGAAATCCAGAACGACAAGTGTCTAGACATTCATTCAAACCACTTTATTCGATTAATTAAAATCATAAAAGTACACATATAAATCACACTCCATAAATACATTATTAAAATGGTAAACAAAATTTAAATCGTGGGAAAATCCTAATATAAATCAATTATAAATCTTGTAAAAATAAAGATACAGGTAAATACAATAAAGTTCATGATTCAGTTATACCCGGGCCTCTTAATGTCCTAGATCTTACAGCTGCTACAAGATAACTATCAATATAAAAAATACTCCATGTATTGTCCAATAATTGCAAGTACATTAAGGCAGGGTTAACCTGTGAGAACCCCAAACCTCTTAAAAGTGGAATTATAAATTTGTTCTATTATCAGAGTAATGTTTGCAAAAGAACATAAAATTCGTAGAATCTTGAATTGAGCAATTATCACAATCACAAAATACTGCCTTTTTGGGTTTAGTCCAGCCTTGAAATGTTCCTAGTAGAGGGTGTATCTGATTAACCCGGAATCTAGTTAGCAACCAACGATGGTAAGGTCTTGTTACTAACTTTAGATAGGATTCAATAGAGGGTGAGGTAACTAGTAGGAAATGGGCCCTCACCGTGGGTTTTTGTAATTCCTTAACCTCCCTTTCTTGGGACCTCAAGGACAAAAAATGCTTTTTGACCCACTTTATATCTCCTTTAACAATATCCTCTGGAGTTTCAAAAATTTCTGGACGCCCAAGCTTCATAAACATTGCCTTAACTTAAGAAAGCCACTGTATTTCACTTCCCCCATCCAAATTAATACAGTCTTTTAAAATACGTTAACTCAGGTTTTTAGTCAGCAAATAAGGGGAGCAATGCTAATCTGATCACAAACAAACCCCATTCCCAACTCTTGGTGGACTGCAAATGTTGGAGTGGATTGTTGGATAGATAAGAGGGAGCGAAAAAAAAATATTTTCGGCCCTTTGCACATCTTCCTCGGGGTTATATCCCAAGATTGCAGCACCATATACTTTTAATGCAAGGTGTTTTGCCTAATAAATTGCAAGAATTGTCTCACATGGCCTTCCCCCTAAGCGCTGTGCAAAACTTAACATGACTGATGCCGCTCGTACTAAGGCATTCCTTCTGGCTAACCGCTGGGGGGCCCATGTATGGCTGTAATCAAACAAAACCCCCAGGTACGTAAAGGCCTTCACCCTTTGAATCTCAACCCCCTTACAGTAAAAAGTTTTCACTTTATTCTTGCGTAACCCCATAGACATAACATGTGATTTGGCAGCGTTAACTACCAAATCCAATGAGTTCATGATCTCCCCAAAGGAGTGCAGTAATCTTTTTAGACCTATGGGGGTACGAGCTAATAGGACAGCATTGTCCGCGTATAGGAGAACCGGGATGGTACTGCTCCCTATACGCGGAACATCCAAAGTAGCAGTATCCAGGGATTTATCTATAGCAAGTGTCTACACATGTATAACACTATCCGCACCAACTTTGGTGAAAAACTACAGTTAATATTGAAGTCAGTGCTAATTGTGTACTGGATTTACCATAATGCAAGGGGTCAAACTGTGCTGGTATTTGAGGCAGTGTGCTCCCAACCCCGCTACTATTAAAAAGACTCCTACGAGCCGGTAAATTGATTAACTTTGGAGAGACACCTGTGAGCTTGTGAGTGTTACTGACACCTGTGAATACTTTAGCAGCATTTCCAGCAACCCCAGATGACATTTTCTCTACTAATAAAGGATGAAATCCCGAAACAAGTGTCTAGAGTTGTACAGCTCTATCGGCACCAACTTTGCTGAAAAAGTGCAGTTAATATTGACGTAAGCGCTAATTGTGTACTGCAGTTACCATAATGCAAAGGAGCAAACTGTGCTGGGATGAGAGGCGGTGTGCCCCCAACCCCACTTCTTATTAATATTAAAGTCAGGACTCCTAACTTTAGGACTCCTAAACTGAGAAAATATCGTAACTTTAAGATGTACGGTTTCACAGAAGGCATTTAGGAGTCCTAAAGTTAGGACTTTTAACTTCTTTGCATACCAAAATGAGTAAGTGCCTTCTGTGAATACCAAAATGGTGGCAAGATTAGGATTTTGTCTTAAGTTAGTTCTGTGAATCGGGTCCTCACCCATTAACTTCATGCATTAGAAAAATCACTTCCATTGATCAATATACTTAATCATTAGTCAAAGGTTTAATCCATGTTTCCATTCACCCACTCATTTACACAAAAACACAAACGTGCCATTCAATCAAGGAGTACTTTTGCTTACAGAATAGTCTGGCCAATTGTCGGAACTATAGAGTGTGCAAGTGGGATTGGTTGGTATTATTCCTCATGAACTAAGTCACTTTTCCTTCTTAATTATTATTACCAAATGAGGGATGCAATTATGCCTTTACAATTCCACAAATTATATTTAAAGCAACATTTGCTAAACAAAAAATAACAGGTGATGTAAAATGTTTATACAGTGGAACTTGCAAATCTTTGTATCCGGAAATGTATGCATGTTCTGGGATCAGGCAATTATGTCAGTTTAAGGCAGTGAGCAAACTGAAACTTTACAAACAGTAAATAGTGCGCATAGTCCAGATTGATTCTAAGAATTTGGCTATTGAAAAAAAACACAAAAGACCCCGGGCCTCATTTATGAGGTTTTGTCATAGGGAAGCGCAGCAGGCCTTCCTACTGCGCTTCCCGATGGCAAAAGAAAAGGGCAGAAATGCCCTGTATCTATAAGATACATTCATGAACACAGAATACCTCTGAATACCATAGATTACACTTTTCTTCTTTTGCCTCAAACAGTCCTTTTTATTGACTTCGAGCAACAATTCCTTTGTGTTTTTTTTACTTCAAAAACCTTTTTTTTGTTTGGCGTTATTTACATCACGGATATTTCTTTCTTCTCAATACATGAAAAGAATTATATACAAATACACGTATATACACAACATATACAACATTATTCCATTAGAAAACACACCACATGTGATTAAATACTCAATGACAATAATGCACAGTATTTTACAAAACTCATAAAACATTTACAGTTCACTACCAGTTTTTTGACACATATAGAGTTTGATTTTTAGTCCTTTATTTGTTGATAACATTTCCTGAGACCTAAACGCCTTTGGTCCTCAGGATATCCAATTTTTATGTCCTGTATAGGGATGGAGATATAATTCAACAAGTGTTATGGGGGAACAACAGGGTTGCCACTCTGCTGCCCAGATAGGGTCAGTATTTCTTTCTTTTAGCTTACTCCAAACCTCTATTTTTTTCACTGCCGACGCGTTTCAACCTTACGTATGTGAGACCCGACACTTCATGTTTTTTAACAAGGTCTTCTTCAGGGCTGTACTTTTTTGATTGGACGTCTTATATACCTATCAGGAAATGATGCTGCAAGGCGCCTATTCCACTGTGTGATACCCGATCTCCTTGGTTTCTCTATTTCTCTTCTTTCTGTAGGTCACATGTCTAATACACTCGTCAAGGAGGGGGCAGCCAAGAAGCTCTTTCCTTCCTTGGCTTGCGCCTCTTTAGCAATATTGGCTGTCTTTTGTTGTTCTTCTTACATTTCTCCGTTAATCGCCGTGTTTGTCTCCTGTGAACCCTCGTCCTCGGCGTTCTTGCAATCCTTCTCGAGAACCGGAAATGACGTGAATCTATAAGATATGGCATATTCCTGTCTTTTTCCACTGCGCTCGCGAACAATGGGCTGCTTGCGCCAACGTAGGCACCTTTGCACAATGGTGCAAGGGTGCTTGTGTTGCGGGGATGAATATTTTTGTACAGGAAGGGAAACATTTCTGTACAAAAATAATCACAAGAGGCTTTTCCACACTTAGAAAACGGAAAAACAAGGAGAAATAAAAATATTTCTCCCTGTTGCGCCTTCCTTACGCCTCCCCTTGGGAAGGGCAAGCTTTTGGCACTGCCTCAGATTCATGATTTTTCGTAAATCTGGGGCAGTGTCAAAAGGCCATGGATGTTGCTAGGAACGCACCCAGCAACACCCATCGCACGCCCCTTTAACTCAGAGCAGTGTGTTAAAGGGAGTAATATTTATCAGGCAGCATTAAGCCAAAAAAAGTGGTTTAGCGCTGCCTGATAAATATCACGCAGGCTTCTGCGCCGCGGAAAGTCACAAAAAGTGATGTTCCGATAACGCAAGGGGCCTCATGTATGAGGCCCCCTGTGTCTGACCTGGAAATAAAAAGAGCTTGTTTATGAGCTGCATTCTGAAGTATCTGCAGAGGGAAACAATCCAGTGTCTTCACTGTTTGGTGTATGCAGGACAAAAAAAAATAGGTGGGCATCTGTCTCCTGTGCTGCTCCACATGATGGGCAGGCTACACTGCCCTATGAGTGGGATCTCCATTTGCTGGTGAAGGATGCCAGTGTCAAGGTACCCAACCTGAGTTTAATATACTGGGATCTAGTAAATGGTGGTTCAATCTCATCCAGGAAAGTTTTGAACATTGACTCAGTTGTTTGGGACAGTAAAAAGTCTGGACGACTGCCACTGCTGTTGGATTCCAATACCTTCCTCTATTTACTTGTCCAGAAGACTCATTTGATCCCCCTTACAGAGGAGGCAGAGATGCCCCCTGGGAGTTGCCAAACATCATCGGCCCCAGTACAGTGAGGAATTGCTTAACAGCTTAATATAGCGTCGCTACAGCAAGGTATTGATGCACCTTGGGATTGGAAGGGTATCAATCCAGCTCTAAAACATCCCAATTTTGGGACCAACCGTAGTATCAGCCAGTATAAGATTGGTTTTAGTCTTACTATGACGTTGTTTGGGTGGACGTTTAGGTCCACTTTGTGAGAAGTTGGCCTGGCATAAGCTGTCCACTATTCTAGTCGGCACCTTGCACCAGTCCAAACTACCCTTATTGATGGTAGGTTTAAAGACAATCTCATAGAAAGATATCCTAGTGGTAGCTGTGGAGAGCAACCTTCAGGCTAAGGCTTAAAGGAATGTAAAGCAGCTTGTTTTACCAGTCTATAACCTCGTGAATGACCAAATGAAAAGAGATCCACACCAGGTATATATATAAAATATATGTATTGATTCTAAACACATCCCCCTAGTCTCTTTATGAGGCTAGAGGCAAAAGTACATCAGTTAAACATATTTAGCACATAGTAAATTAGCACAGTATATGTAGAGCCCTAGGGGCCTCACAAACCATATACTAAGAAAGTAGTATAAGAACCACAACTGACATAGATACAAGGCCTAGAGCCTGTAGAACTGCTGGGGCCACCAGGAACCAGCCAAGGTAGTGACACCGGGGACCCACGGGGGACGCGTGCAGTTTCTAAACACAGCCGCGAATCACCATTTACTTCTATAGAAAAAGTTGTGGTTGGAAAATTACAAAGGAAGGACACTTAGAAGAGGACTTGGAGCAAACCCTTTTAGAACTAGGCAGTTCTAGAGTCAATACCCATGGAAGCACTTGAGTTACCTCAGCCAGGGAAGCCGGGTGCATAGGTGTCTTTTGATGTCGGGTTTTGTCGTCCTTTTCAATGGCGAGCAGCGGAAAAGTGTTGCAGGCGACCAAGTGGAAAGTGTCCGGAAGGATCCAAGCCTGGATCGGAGTTGAGAAGAACCTGAAGGCAGAGGGGAGAGAGTCTGGGCCACTAGCCAGTGACCAGGAAGGCAAGGACATGCTGCCAACCGATGTCATGAAGAAGATGAAGTTTGACTCTTCAGCCATGAGGACCAGGAGGTGTCGACAATGACCAGGAGCTGGATTTGTGCTATCCCACAAAGGATGTTGAGTGCTGCGGTGCCTTATTCCGAATTGGACCGAACAAACATTGCCAACAGCAACCCACGCAGAAAACAGAAGTTGGCTTCGATGTACAGCAGCAAGGTCTGAAGGACTTACCCTTTGGAGGAGAGTCAGGGCACGTCTACAACCAAGGAAGCCCAAGAAACAGAAGAGTTACCTTTGTGGGGACCCACCAGTCGACAGACCAGGGATCACAAGGGTGCCTCGAGTGGAAATGCTAGAAGCGGGCCCATGGAACACTCGTGGAGTGTTGGCCCACAATCTTCAGTGCAAAAGGTGCTCAGGGCTTGGACTGTAGGTAGCCCAATGCACAACTTCAGGAGTGCTCGGGAAGTCGATGCCCTAGCAAATGTGCACATTGTCCAGGAGTTCCGGACCCACGTCTCTCGTGATGGCTGCGGATCTCAGCTTTGCTAGTATCTCGTTTCGTCCTCTGAGATGTCTGGAAGTCCATGTCCTGAGTCGCAAATCCATAGGGATCCGGCGGGAGCCTTGGAAAGGCAGGCAGGCAAGATGCTTCTTTGGTGCCTGTTTGAACAGGGGAGTCACTCCTTGACCCCAAGGGAGATTCTTCCGTCTTCTAGTCGAAATAGAATGTCGAAGTTCCAGGATATATGTTGCAGAGTTTCGTCCAGGGTAATCTAAAGTCCTGTGGACTGTGCTCCTATACTTATACTAAGTTTAGGGGTTGGACTTACTCTAGGATCCCACCTATGGGAGGACCCAGTGAGGGGGTGGTTACACCCCTTCCCCTTAGTCCAGTTTCACGCCAGAGCAGGGGCTGAGTGCCCCTGCAACTGGTTTGAACTGGGGTATGCCCCCAGCACTGTCTGAAAAGCATTCTATGAATGCACCCACCGAGCCCCAATACACTAAAACCTGTTTTATCTATTTTGTGATGCTGGGGCTCTTTTAAACTATTAACGGTCAGGTAAGGGTATACATGTCTTCTCCCTCTAGAAGGGTGGAAATCTACCCCCGCGGCCAGGACTGGTAGGGGGGGAGGATTCCAAAGTGTTTGACACCAAACAAGACATGTTTCAATGCAGCCATTCCAAAGTTAGCATTTACCGCGTGGTTATAATGCACTTAATAGTATATGGTATGGCTATATCACAGAACAGCCTCAGAGAATAGACTCCGAGAGCTGCAGAGGGGTCCTGCTCATGCATGGGCACCCTCTCACACAAAACTAAGCACTCTGCCTTCAGGATTGTTAAGGCCTCCCATAGGAGTGACTTATAGTCTTATATGTGTCAGTTATTTAAGGTAGATACAGGTAGCCTATATCTTAGTAAGGGGTGGTTACACCACCTTACCCAGGCTGCAGTTGCAGACCTGTGGTGTCATTTTGGAAGGCTTCCCAGGGGTGGCATAATACATGCTGCAGCCCCTGGTAGGCTTCTGGGCTACCCATGCCCTTGGTACCAAAGGTACCAAATACTAGGGACTCACAAGGGTACACCAGTAACCAAACTGGAGTGTACCTAAAGTACATGAACTCATTTTAGGGAGGGAGCAGCTAGGCTGTAGTCCTGTTAGCAGGGCCCCAGCCAGGCTAAAGTAAAAAAACAGTGAAACACCAGTAAAAAGTGGGTGTAACCATAGTAACCAGATCCTACTCTCCTACACAACCCCCCCCCTCAAACGCAGGGACATTAAACTAACCTTGACCAGTTGAGTCTTCATGTTCTAAGTGGAAATATCTGGGGAGTTCATCTGCATTGGCATGGTTACTCCCAGGTCTATGTTCCACTGTATAGTCCAGCCCCTGTAAGAGAATGGACCACCTTAAAAGTTTGGGGTTTTCACTAAGGGTGGGCGTAGTTCGTGAAGTAGCGCTACGCGAAGCTATGGGAAGTGCACTTCGCACTACGCAAATTTCACGTAGCACTACGCGAGCTGCGTGGTAGCATGTTCGCACTGTGCAAGATGCGTTTTCAATGATTGCACAGTGCGGACAAGCATCCGGCACTGTGCAATCATTGAAAACGGCATCTTGCAAAGTGCGAGCTGTAGTTTTCTGCTGCTCGAGTAGATTTTTACTCGAGCTGCAGCTTTTTGAACGTGAACTGGTAGTTTCTCATTGCAAGCGGTCGCGAGCATGCGCAACCACTCGAATTGAGAAACCTGACCTCCCTGCGTTGAGAATCTCGACGGAATGTCATTTTGCTTGCTCGCGGTCGCGAAAATGATGTTGAGGACCGCGAACAAGCAAATAATTACCGCTGCACTACGCATGTTCGCACTGTGCTACGTGCAGCTCGCGTAGTGCGAAGTTGCGCAAACTTCTCAAACTACGCGAGCGTAGAGTAGTGCTGGCTGCTGTTTCTCTGTCATGAAAATAAAGAACTGAGGATTTTAGTCTACACAAGACTCCTTCGTCTCTCTGTCACCTTGCCCTTTGTGATTTTGTACCTATCCAACGATATGACCATTGTATGTACTTTCTATGTGTGTGCATAGGGTATCTGTTCTAGTGTAGTGCTTCGCCCAGGGTTAGTTTTCAGCCTTCATCTGTTTTAGCCATAAGAGGGGCTTATGGTCAGTCTGAACAGTGAAGTGAGTGCCAAACAGGTATGGCCACAGGTTCTACAGAGCCCAAACCACAGCAAAGGCCTCCCTTTCAATGGCTGACCGTTTCTCTCTAGGGGTCAGCCTTCTGCTAATACAATCTACTGGCTGGTCCTGACCTTCATCATTCAATTGTGACAGCACAGCCCCTGACCCCAACTCAGATGCATCTGTTTGGACAATGAATTCTCTGGAGTAGTTAGGACTTTCGAGAATTGGTGCAGTGCACATGGCCTGCTTCAGGACATCAAATGCCTTTTGGCAACTAACTTTCCACTGAACTTTCTTAGCCATTCTTTTAGAAGGGAAGGCATTCAGGAGTGTCACAATGGATCCATACCCATTGACAAATATTCTGTAGTACCCAGTCAGGCCCAAGAAAGCTCTGACCAGAGTCTGGGTAGTGGGAGCAACCTAGTCCATGATGGTCTGGATTTTGCTCTGCCATGGTTGAACCTGGCCTCCACCTACAAGGAGGCCCAAGTACACAACCTGACTCTGCCGTATCTGGCACTTAGTTGCCTTGATAGTTAGGCCTGTTTTTTGCAGGGCCTACAAAACATTTCTCAGGTAGACCAGGTGATCCTCCCAGGTGGAGCTAAAGACAGCAATATCATCAGGATAGGCTGCACAGTAGTCTTCCAGGTCTGTTAGGAATTTGTTCACCAACATTTAAAAAGTGGCAGGTGCATTCTTCAGACCAAAGGGCATTACCACAAATTGATAGTGCTCACTAGGGATTGAAATGCAGTCTTTGGCTTTGCATCATCAGCTAATCTGATCTGCCAGTAGCCAGCTGTAACATCAAATGTGCTTAGAAACCTGGCTGAGGCCAAAGTATCTAATAGCTCATCTGCTCTTGGAATTATATGGGCATCAGTCCTAGTGGCTGCATTGAGACCCCTGTAATCAACACACAATCTCATCTCTCTCTTAGCACCCTGGGTGTGAGGTTTTGGTACGAAGACTACTGGACTAGCCCAAGGGCTATCTGAGCATTCAATTAATCCCAAATCCAACATTTTCTGGACTTCAGTCCTGATACAGTCCCTGACATGATCAGGTTGCCTGTAAATCTTATTTTTAATATTTTTAACAGTCAGACTGTCCCAGTGTCCACTTCATGAGTGCACCAGGTGGTCTGACTTGGATTCAGAGAAAGCATATGTCTGAACTGTTGGAGAACTTGTCTACAATCAGTTTGCTGCTGATAAGTGAGGCTGCCTGCCAAGGCTATGACATCTACTGATTCATCATCAGGGTTCTGTGAGAGCAGGTCTGGGAGAGAGTCACTCTCTTCCTCCTGTCCTTCATCAGTAGCCATGAGCAAGCCCATGTCTGCCCTGTCAACATATGGTTTCAGTCTCTTGCCATGAAGCACCATATGGGGGCTCCTGAGAGTTCCAAGATCTACCAAATAGGTAACCTCTATCTTCTGTTAAAAAATAGCGTGGGGTCCACTCCACTTGTCTTGGAGAGCTGCTGGGGCCACAGGCTCCAACAGCCACACTTTCTGCCTGGCTGGTAAACAGTCAGCACAGCCTTTTTGTCATGCCGGGCTTTCTGTAATTCCTGGCTAGTGTCAAGGTTTTTAGTTGCCTTTTTCATGTACTCAGCCATCCGGGAGCGGAGACCAAGTACATAGTCCACTATGTCCTGTTTAGGGGGTTTGAGAGGTAACTCCCATCTCTCCTTCACCAAACGCAATGGGCCTCTTACCGGATGCCCAAACAGAAGTTCAAAAGGGCTGTAGCCAACCCCCTTCTGAGGTTTCTCCCTGTATGCAAACAAAAGGCAGGGAGCAGGATGTCCCATCTCCACCTAAGCTTTTCGGGGAGACTCTTGATCATGCCCTTTAAGGTTTTGTTGAATTTTCAACTAAACCATTGCATTATGGGTGATAGGGTGTGGTGAATTTGTAATTCACTCCACACTCCTTCCACATTGCAGTCAAGTAGCTAGACATAAAGTTTGCATCTCTGTCAGATACTACCTCCTTAGGGAAACCCACTCTTAAAAAACTCCCAAGAGGGCTCTTGCCACAACAGGTGCTGTAGTGGTCCTAAGGGGAATTGCCTCTGGGTACCTAGTGGCATGGTCCACCACCACTAGGATAAACTTGTGCCCAGATGCAGTCTGAGGATCCATTGTTCCAACAATGTCAATCCCCACTCTCTCAAAGGGAACACCCACCACAGGTAGTGGTATCAGGGGGGCCTCTTTGGTGCCGTTGCCTTCCCACTGGCTTGACAAACAGGTGCATAGGTGTCTTTAGATGTCGGGTTTCGTGGTCGTTTTTAATGGCTAGCTGTGGAAAAGTGCTGCAGGCGACCAAGTGGAAAGTGTCCGGATGAATCCAAGCCTGTATAGGAGTCGAGAAGAACTTGAAAGCAGAGGGGACATATCTGGGTCACTAGCCAGTGAGCAGGAAGGCAAGGAGATGCTGCCAACCGATGTCCGGTGATTTCAGGTGAAGAAGGTGAAGCTTGACTCTTCAGCCACGAGGACCAAGAGGTGTCGACGATGACCAGGAGCTGGATTGGAGCTGTCCCACAAAGGATGTCAAGTACTGAGGTGTCGTATTCCAGATGGGACCCAACAAGCCTTGGCAACAGCAACCCATGCAGAAAGCAAAGTTGGCTTCGGTGTAGACCAGCACGGCCTGGGGGACTCACCCTTTGGAGGGGAGTCAGGGCACGTCTGGAGCAACCATGGAAGCCCAAGTAACAGAAGAGTTACCTTTGTGTGGAACCACCAGTCGACGGACCAGGGATCGCGAATGGGTCTTGAGCGTAAATGCTAGAAGCGGCCCCACAGAACACTTGTGGAGTGTAGGCCCACAATCTTTGGTACAAAAGGTGCTCGGGCTTGGCCTAAAGGTAGCCCAATGCACAACTTTGGGAGAGCTCGGGAAGTTGATGCGCTAGCAAATGTGCATGGTGTCCAGGAGTTCCGGACCCACGTCTCTCGTGATGGCTGCGGGTCTCAGCTTTGCTGGGATCTCGTGTCTGCCTCGGCGATGTCTGGAAGTCAATGTCCTGAGTCGCAAATCCGTTGGGATCCGGCGGGAGCCTTGGAAATGCAGACCCGCAAGATGCTTCTTTGGTGCCTGTTTAAACCCCAAGGGAAATTCTTCCGTCTTGCAGTCGAAATAGAATGTCGAAGATCCAGGATATATGTTGCAGAGCTTTGTCCAGGATAATCTAAAGTCCTAAGGACTGGATTTCTATACTTATACTAAGTTTAGGGGTTGGACTTACTCTAGGGTCCCACCTATTGGAGGACCCAGGGAGGAGGTGGTTACACCCCTTCCCCTTTGTCCAGTTTCATGTCAGAGCAGGGGCTCAGTGCCCCTGTAACGGGTTTGAACTGGGGTATGTATTAGGGCACCAGGTGGGCCCCCAGCACTGTCTGAAAAGCATTCTATGAATGCACCCGCCCAGCCCCAATGCACTAAAGCCTGTCTGGGGAGGTGGTTACACCTCCCTGTGACAGGAAACCTATTGTCCAGGCCTCCCCTGCCAGAGTTTCGTCCAGCAGCAGGAGGCCAGACCAGTGTCCGTGGCTGCAGCATCTATTTTGTGATGCTGGGGCTCTTTTAAACTATTACCGGTCAGGTCAGGGGGTACATGTCTTCTCGTTCTAGAAGGGTGGAATTCTACCCCCGCTGCCAGGACTGGCGGGGGGTATGATTCCAAAGTGTTTGACACCAAACAAGACATGTTACGATGCAGCCATTCCAAAGTTTGCATTTACCGTGAGTTTATAATGCACTTAAGAGTATATGGTATGGCTGTATCACAGAACAGCCTCAGAGAATAGACTCTGAAAGCTGTAGAGGGGTCCTGCTCATGCATGGGCACCCTCTCACACAAAACCAAGTATTCTGCTTTCAGGATTGTTAAGGCCTGCCATATGAGTGACTTTTAGGCTTATATTTGTCTGTTATTAAAGGTAGATACAGGTAGCCTATATCTTAGTAAGGGGTGCTTACACCACCTTACCGAGGCTGCAGTAGCAGACCTGTGGTGTCATTTTGGAAGGCTTCCCAAGGGTGGCATAATACATGCTGCAGTCCCTGGTAAGCCTCTGGGGTACCAATGCCCTTGGTACCTAAGGTACTATACATGTACTAGGGACTCACAAGGGTACCCCAGTAACCAAACTGGAGTGTACCTAAAGTACATGTAATCATTTTAGAGAGGAAACAGCTAGGCTGGGGTTCTGGTTATCAGGGCCCCAGCCAGACTAAAGTCGAAAAACAGTGAAACACCAGCAAAAAGTGGGGGTAACCATAGTAAACAGATCCTACTCTCCAACACAATCTGAAAAAAAACACACTCTGTTTTAACCTTGGCACTGTGGGACTAAGTAAACGTGCCTAATCCACCCAGTAGGCAGTTTTTATCTCCACCATATGAATCCCCTCTGCTCATAGATACCTCACATTCATTTTTTAACACATATTGAAACCACATGAGTGGTATGGCGATACATCTATTAAGGGGCTTCAATAGGTATAACACGAGTAACATGATAATGGTGGACCAAATTTAAGAACTGGCCACATTGTGCGGGTAATTATACCCCACGGTAACTATCTTAGTATAATCATTACGGCAAGACTGGGTCATACATTATTTATTTATATAACAAACGTCAGCTCAGTACAATTAATAAGCCGTGACGTTTTAACAATCATTACGGCAAGACTGGGTCAAACATTAGTTGTTTATATAACATACGCCAGCTCAGTACAATTAATAAACCGTGACGCCTTAACATTCGCAGATCCTATCAGCCCCCATTTGTACAAGGTGAGATCGTCCATACTCAAGCTCCCTCCTGGTCTACCCAAACATTGGAAAATCACATGACCGCCAATTTCCGTTTGATCCGTTCGCAAACTATGTCATCTTGAATCAGTATTTTCTACTGAAGCGAGAGCAGTCTAGATGCATACACAGTTCAAGTTGGGAAACTAGTCTGTTTTATTTATAATCTCTCAGTCAGCAACGGGCGAGAAGTACGAGTCCTACAAATTATTTGGAGAGTTCCCTCAGAAGCTCTGACCCGGGACATTAAAAGACGTTCACCTTAGTCTTTTAACCAAGTAGGTACATCTCTGTGTTGTAGTTGTAGACTACTCTAGTTAGAAATGCAATAAGCTAATGGCCACATGTTGTATGCCTTTAATTTAACAGTTCATCCGAAATCTTCGCCTCTTGAGCTGCCTATGGGATTGCATCAGAGACACACTCCAGTTAAATCATCGGAGTTATTCCATCTACAAGATAGGTTTGTTCCTTATATACATATAGAAACTTAAAATAAGGCTCCCCTTTTCGTCCATCTAGTAGGACCTTGCCTTTATCTTTTCTGCCTGCAATAGAGTAGACAATCTATGTAGGCACGTTAAGAATATCTTTATCCGCAGATAGGCCTCTTGGATCAGATCTAAGACCAAGGGTATGTAAATCATGATATAATGTAAGTATGTAAAGTAGGTTTCAGTGAGATGTAAATATAACATGTGAATAGTTGTACAGTAATGTCACATAAATGTATTATTTAGTATAAAAACAAGCTTGTTTGACTAGACAAGGACCTAACGGTGTAAGAGAAGTCCCTTTTTGTATAAATCATTTCAGTATAGATATAGAGTGTATGTAAATAGTAGAAATAGTTAGACGTTGTTATTTAAGATCAAATCTGTAAGATTGATTGACTAAATTAATTTTTTATTGTCATAGTATCAACTTGTCTCATAGAAAATACAGAATTCCTGAGGAAGGCAAATCGCCGAAACGCGTTGAAGAGGAATTGGTTCTGTATTCCAAGAAATGACTGATTAATTTTATGTCATTAATTTGTAATTGTAATTTATAAATATTTGTACACGTTTACATGCAATATGATGCACTTTGCAGAGACAAAAAATATGTAATTAAAAAAAAAAGATATAAAAATGTGAACAAAATTCTTTTGATATAATTATTAAAATTAAACAAAGAAATATATCATGAAAACAATTAGTAGTACCTGACTTTTTTGCTCAGCGTCTAACTTGTGTTGAAATATATGCACGTAACCCGGTGCGACTTCTATTTTTTCTAAAAAGGATACATCTATGAACAACATCTACAGAAGCTCTCCATAAATCAACCGGGTAGTAGCTTACACCCTTTCCATTTGGAAGGGTGCTAGGAGGGGCCCAATGATGAAGCCTGCCACCCATTGGGTGAGTGAGGGCTTAAGACCCCCTAACCTATCATACCCTATATCTTTGTGCTTTTTTCTGCACCTGATATACAGTCAGTTTTGCCGTGATAGTACTGACTGTTCAGAGTGCTTCAGGCCCTTCTGTGTTAGATGACAATTAAAAAAAAATATTGTTGAAGCCCTCTGACAAAAAAATTCCTTCAGAATGTACATTATGTAATTTTTTTCTTGAAAATCAAGCTGTCTCAAAACTTGATGCTAACAAGCTTTGGCAAAGCCAATAGGTGTCGCCTACAAGAGCTATTGGTTTTGTCAAAGATTTGTATCCATGCTGTACAGCAGTACAGCTGTTAAAAGTAATTTAAAAAAAGGCTCTATCACATAGCCAGCACAAGCCATATCATAGCACATTATTTTTATTTTCACTGTGTGCACCCCTAAGGCAACTCAGAGGGTGGTAGAGAGTGACAGATGAGATGATATGGGAAGTGGGAAGCGCACAGGTAATGGGGCAAGCAGATGGACTATGGTGCAAGTAAAGAGAAAAAAATGGTGAAGCATGGCTCAAAATAATTAAAAAAGACTCTGTGATGAGGCAAGTGCTAGTTTTTTAATGCGTTTAGCTGTGTGCACCACTGAAGCAACATTGAAGGAGGGAGGTGGGAAGGAAGAGAAGGATCAGCAAGATGGAATAGAGGAGCACACGGACCATGGAGGGTGGTCTGGGGTAGCACATGGACAAAAGAGGGTGGTCAGGGAGAGCACATGTACAGCAGATCAAGCAGTTCCTTGAACCATATCCAACCTCGCGGCCTCATCAGTAGGTCTCCTTTTTTCCTGCCTTGCTCCGCTGCCTTTTTGCTGCCTCTTGTTTCCATCTGCGTCTTGTTTAACCTGGTTTTGCCTTTTCGCATGTTTTTCATTCTCTTTACTGCTATCTGCCATGTTGTTTTGCATTATTGCTGCCTTGACTGTTTCCCCTGCTTTGATTTCTTTGTTCTGCGGGTATCTCATTGCTGTTCTCCCTTGCCGTAATAGTCATTGCATTGTTTTTTCTCAATACATTTATTTTTCACCTGTTTCTTTGATTATTTCTCACTCGCCACTCCTTCCCACCTGTTTTCATCCGCCTGCTCCTGTCTCCTGATTGCCCTGCTTACTGCCACCCAGTTCCCATCTGTCACTGGGTCTACTTAATGGAGGCTGCAGTGCATCTGAGCAGCAGACGTGCCCAGCAGGTGCTCCGCTGGTGCGCCAAAGGCACGCCCATCAGTACCCATCAGTGCAGGGATCGCTCCCACCACCAGGAACTTTGACACTACCGCTGCTTGCAGATAGAATGCCACTGGGGTTCGAGGCCTGGGCTGCAGACTCTACAATAACAACTGCTGCCACACCTCTCCATGTTCTACTGTAGAACCGTTTTCCTGCCAGCACTGCCTCCTTTCTTGCAACACTGAAGCACCCACATGCACAAAGACCACCACCACATGACTACGACCATTTCAGAACAACTCTAATGCCTCCTGCTAAACGCACAATCACTCTGTAAGCATGCCACTAATATCTGGCTCAATCCCACATTTTCACCAGGCATCGCCTCAGTAACACTAGCAGCAGCTACAAAATAGCACACTGAAACCGCATCAACAAACACGAAGGTGGAATTACCACCTTCCTCAAAGAAGCCATCCTCTGAACCACCACCGCAGACGACACCACCCAATCATTGACCAACTCAACTTCCAACTCCAAATCTACAGCCAAACCACCATCAGAGCCACACTTGCCTACAGACCTCCAGGACCTTGCCCAAGCTTCTGCAAAACTGTCCTCAGATTCATCACCCCTCTCACCATTGATTCCAAACACACATCTTATCGGAATCTCAATTTTCACCTTGACAACCTTAATGACACAAACACTGCAAACCTCCTCTAAAGCATGAACATCGACCTCACCCAACAAGTCACCAACACACATACATCGCAGGACACACTTTCAACCCAATTGTTATGGCCAGCGACAGAGTCAAGTCCAGCCATGTTACCAAACTCGCCAGGACAGACAACACCATCATCCCTTTCACTGTCACAGGATACTCTGGCACCAACACCAAGCTGCCTAGCACCCTACACCACTGCTGGAACAAAGCATCAGAGAGCCAGTGGACTAACACACTCAACACCTCCCACCCGGACACCACAACCAACATGGAACAGTCTCTCAAGAACTTCTCCACCTGGATCACTCAATGAGTCGACAGAGTCACCCCTGTTTAAGCCCACCAAAGTCAAGAAATCATCCAAACAGGCCAGCTGGTACAGCATGGAACAGAGTATCACAAAATGCAATTGCAAGGGACTTGAAAGGAAAGGGTGCATCAGCAAGGGGCACAACATCCAGGCCACATTGAAGAATTCCCTCAACCAATACCCCAACTCCTGAAAAGTGACATAAAGGAGCGCCCTTGTCAATCCCGTCAAAGCCAAATCTAACCATGTCAAAAAACTCTCAACATCATCAGAGAGTTCTCCAGCCCCTCAGCCACAGAAACCATCATCACCCCTTCCCAGAATATCTGCAACACCTTGTTGAACTTCTTCCATGACAAGTCTCCACCATCTACAAAAACTTCAAATCCCAAACCACAGCTGCTGACATCCTCAGCCTCCTCGCTCCCATAGATGCAAACTAAGACCACCTGCTCACCACCTGGGACCAGCTCACTGCACTGAACACCACAGCCATCAGGAGCTCTGTGCACTCAGGAGCACACACAGACAATTAGAAAAACCCCACCAACATCTTCAATGCATCCATCAGTACGCCCACCTCCCCAGAACAATGGAAACACACAGAAGTCAAACCATCCGCCGATCCCAGTGAACTCAACTACTACTGTCCCATCTCCCTGCTTCCCTTTCCCTCCACGGTCCTCGAAATGCCATCAACCGCCACCTCACAGAACACCTGAAGAATAACAAACTTCTGGACATCTCCCAATCCCGATTCCGCACCAGTCACAGCATCTAAACCAGCCTGATTGCTGCCCCTGACATCAGATCCCTCTTTGACCGGTGGAAATGATGGCTGATCCTCTCCACCACCTCAGCCACATTTAATACAGTATACCACGACACCCCTATCAAGAGGCTTTGTCCCGTTGGAATTCAAGGAGACGTCCTCAAATAGATAGCCTCCTTCCTCATGAGAATCCACTTACCACCTTTCTCTTCAGATCCTAAGAGCATCATCTGCAGCACCGGTCAAGGCTCATCCCTCAACACTACACTATTCAACACCTACATGATTCCCTTGGCCAACATCGTCAGAACTCATGGAGTAAACTTCATATTGTATGCCAAAGACACCTAGCTCATCTTCTCACTATCTGAAGACCCCTTCACTACAATAGCCAACTTCTGCAGTCCTCGACTGGATGATAGACAGCTTCCTAAAACTTAACACAGACAAAACACAAGTGCTGATCTTCGAGAACAACACCTCCTCGTGGATCGACTCCAGGTAGCCTTCCAAACTAGGACCCTCACCCACTCTGACAGACTATACCTCTAACTTTGGCATCATCATAGACATCAAGCTCACCAGGAAAAGCCAGATCTACAGTTTCCTCTTCCTGCTTCCTCACTCTTCCATGCTGCCTAAGATCTTCAAATGGCTCCCTGTCAACTCCAGAAGAACCGTGACTCAAGCCCTAGTCACCAGCTCGCTGTTCTACATCAATGCACTCTACATAGGAATCTCCTTGCACCTCCTGAAGAAACTGCAGACAATACAGAATTCAGCAGCCAGACTCATCCTCGAATTCCCAAAGCAGACCCACATCACCCCCACCTCAAGAAGCTCCATTGGTTCCCCCTTTAGAAGAGATGGCAATTCAAGATGCTGATCCACATTTACATATCCCTAGACAACCAAGGACCAGCATACATCAACCACTGCCTGAACTTCCACCAACTCTCCAGACTCCTGTTCCTGTCTCCTTCGCTCACAGCCACTGCATCCACTGAAACAACAAAGGAGGCTGTTCCTTCTCCTACCTTGCTGTTAAGTCCTGAAATGAGCTCTCCCTTCCCCTCCAGACGTCATTCTCTCTCCTGAAATTCATGAAGGACTCAAAACCTGGCTGTTTAACTAAGCAGCAAAGTTCTCAAAGCCTGGAAATCCTCGCAGGTGATTAGTTACACTTTATAAGGCCTGTTTGATTGATTGATTGAGATTGTCAATGAAGAATGGGCGAGGGTGAAATAGATGAACTTTAAAGTGTTGGCGAAATAGGCTGCAGGCAACAACCCAGACAATTGAAAATGCGTGGGAGGAGCAGAAGGGACTATATGGACAATGGAGAGTAGGTGGGACAACCACAGGAACAGTACACAGAAGAAACACACAAGGGAGAAAGCTCAAGAAAGTGCACTCTTCTAGAGTTCTTAAATAAAGAGAAAAGAAATGCAGTACATGGACACAAGTAAAGTGTCCCTGCTCTGGTGAATGGCGAACACACAAAAAGGAAGGAAGAATTGGAAAGCTGATGAATCAGACGAAAGCAAGTGAGAGTGACAATGAAGCCAATCAATGGTAAGCAACGGGTGGCCTCTAGGCACCTCTATGGGGACAAGAGGTCTCATAAAAGACATCTCATTAGCATTCCAAGAGCTTCAAAGGGAAAATATTTTTGAATCAAGTGCCTCTGGAGTGGGTTTCTAACTTCACATATTTGGTAGTTACACGTGATTCAAAACTATCATGGAAACCACAAATAAATAAGGCCAGGAAAATGTGTTCACAAAATTCCATCCCTGTAGTAAAGAAGCAACAATCTACTGTACCAAAGGCTGTCACCCCGAATTGGAGGTCTTTAAATTCAGGGCTCAAACTTCTACCCTCTATGGATCAGAGCAATGGGGTGGTGAAATCCTACAGCCATTAATAGTTGGGGAAAATAAAATAATTAGATTGCTTACGTCACTCCCCATAAACACCCCAGTGATTCCGTTAACATACGATATTGGGATTAAAAGATTGAAACACTTAGCTATATGGAGGACTTTGTCTTATTGGATAAGAATCTGGACTACAGAGGAACTAAAAATATATAGGTAGACGTTATGTGAATTATTGGAACTTGATGTCCACTTAACCTTCCCCTGGTTTGCTTTGGTAAGAAAATGGATTTGGGTCTGAGCAGGTTTTGGATAAACCCAAGTCTACTGACGTCAGAATCAAAGAGCGAGATCAAGAATATTTAATGCAATTTTATCTTGTACAGAGTCACTTTAAGATGCACATCAGGGTGACTTATTACACAATTCTTGTCCATCAAAATGAGCCCGAGTTTTGAGCAATTTTTGGATGAGATTGAACCACAATTAGCAGAGTCACTTTATTTGAAATGAAGATATGAGACACTCCTGATAAACACCTTTACACCTAAGTAGGTTACTTCGCACACCAAGGTAGGGGACCCCAAGTGCACCCTATGTTTACCACATGAAAACATTGCACAGATTTAATTATTCTGCCCAGCATCTGTAACTCCCAGAAGAAAATGGATCAAGCCACTGTGCCAGAACTTGAATACCAGGAGATATACAGACGCTTTGAGAATATTAAAATCTGATAACTCGCAACCAATTGTATTTGGTGTTAGCAGATTCCTACTAGATTCTAGTTACACAAGGTAAAAGAGGTGGTTACCATTTTAATGTAACTATGTCATAATTATGCTTTAGTATTTGGTTCCTAATAGAGATCATGTTTTAACATAAATAACATTAGGCTCGATCATGGCGAACGCAAACCGATAGTGCTCCATCTGTTTACCCCTGTTTATCCTGCAATTCTCCCGATGAGGTAGGCTCCGAGTCCGTACTGAGCGTGACTGGCCCGGGGATCATAGCGGGGATCCGACGCAACTCAGTAGTTCCCCGTGCATGCAGCGTTGAGCATAGATCTACAGCCCGGAGTAGCGGAGCGGCCCATAAGGCAAAAGTGCGTGAACTGCTGCGAGAGGTAACGGCCGGGGCCTCAGGTGGAGTGGTGCTGATGTCGGGGATGACCTGCTGATCTGTCCCTGCACTGTCGGATGTGGCATGGTGCTTTGGTGAGACCGCGTTGGAAGTGAGCCGCCACATACCAGAGACCCCCACTGTCTGCCGTTGCTCGTGGGCCAAAGACGAGATGTGGAGGCGAGCCTGTGGTGGCGGTAGGACACGGGCAACAACGGCCTGATCTGCGTCCCTGCGGTGGATGTCTCCACGAGTGGAGGGCATCTGCGGCCTGAGGCACCACTATTGACAGAGCACCAGAGGGGAACTACGGGCAGAGTGTGCGGCACGGCCCGGAGAGGGAAGGTGTGCCCTGGGTCTGGGACACTGCTGACTGCTCCTGTGGCCTACCACTGTGGAGCGAGCCTGATGGAGGCGAGTTGGCTTTGGGCCCTGAGTCATCCCTGAACGGCATGGATGCTCCTTGAAGCACCTGATGACTGTGCTGGGCTGAGGGACCGAGGGGTCGGCGCAGCCGGTGAGTTGTGCGGAGGAGAGTCTGCCTGCCCTGTGACATCGTGAGAAACATTGCGGCAATCGCTGTTGGGGGCGGTGTGCATCTGCCAGTGGTCTTGTGGTGAGCAGTCCGGTACCCACAGGAAGCGGGACAATAGTGGCGGAGCGGACAGTCACAGCATCCCAACCTTCAAGTAAGTGGGGAACTCCCTGGCGCCGGGCAGGACACCCCGACAGTGGCTACCTAGCATCAAAGGCATTGAGAGTGGCTGTGCCTGGAGTGCCAAACAGAGTGAGGAACTGCGGCAAATGTGGCAGGGAATGCCTGCTGCCAGAGTCTAGGATGGTGTGACCTGGAGGCCTGCGGTGTGAGCGCCATTTTGTGAGAAGATGAGTGTGGTGCAGCCTGGGCGGGAACGCACTGTACACTTTAGGGAAGGCCTCAGCCGAAAAGAGGTACCCCACGGAGGCTGTGCCTACAGCCCCTGTGCCCTGAGAGCGTCTGGAGAAGCAGCGCAGAGCCTACTGGAGTTGTGGGGGCAGTAGTGCTGCGCCCTTGGTGAGCGAGGAGGTGCCAGGGCATCCCTGTGCTGCAAAGGGAAAGCGGACCTCACAGGAACAGCACCCAGTGCCGGCAGCAGGTGTGTAGAGGCTGGCTTCCCTGACAACGGGGATGGGGAGACGGTCCGCGTCGGATGGGACTGCGCTCCTTCGGTGATGATTGCGGAGTAGGGACCCCCTGCTGAAAGCTCTGACTACAGACAAGCGGGGCTGACTCCACACCTGGAAGTGAGAAGAGGCCTGAGCTTTGATGACCTGCATCTACCCGTGTTCGCCTCCACTGAGGACCACCCGCGGAAGCCAACAGCGCAGCAGCTAGCGATGGGCTGGCTGTGGGACAAGTCACAGCACAGACAATCGAAAGGGGAAAGTCTTGACCCTTCACAGGGGCGTCAGAGTGGAAATATGGAGCCACAGGTGGCGGCCCTTGCTGCAAAAATGAACACTGTGCTTGCAGCGGTAGAGAGGATCGGCACCAACTTGGAGCAAACCAAGGAGTCACTAAAGACACGGATCGGCATGGTCACAATGGATTTCACCCTACTCCACGCGGATCACCGTAAGCTAACAGAGAGGGTTGCAACGCATAGCCAAACGTTCCAGGAGCTACAACCTGTTGTTCAAAATCACACTATAGCGCTACAGGACATGATTGACCGGGTCCACTCACTTGAAGACCGAATAGAAGATGCGGAAGGGTGCTCCCAGCGCAACAATGTTTGCTTGGTGGGCCTTCCGGAGGACAGAAACCCAGAGCAGTTTGTAGAGCGCTGGCTACGCGATCTCTTGCCCCAAGGGTCGCTGTCACAGCAGTTTGTTGTGGAAAGGGCTCACAGAGTGCCCACGCAGAAGCTCAAGCCGGGAGCCAGACCCCATCCGTTCCTCTTCAAGCTCCTCAATTATAGGGACAGGGACGTGGTGCTGCGTGAAATCAGGAAATCAGGCGACCTCACTGTGGGAAACAGTCGGGTAATGTTCTTCCCGGATTATACTGTAGTGGTGCAGAGAAGGAGGAGCACCTATATGGCAGTGAAGCATCAGCTCAGGGAGCTGGAGTTGCCCTACTCTCTACTGTTCCCGTCACGCCTACAAGTGGTCATGAAGGAGGGAGCTCGCTTTTTCGACTCCCCCTGAAGGTATAAGACTGGCTAGAGGAGTTGGGGCAATGGTCGGGAACAAGGCCTCCTGGCTCAGAGAAAGGTGGCCGGCCGGAGAGGAGGTCAAGGCGACATAGATGGCAGGGGACACATCGCGCTGAGAGGCTGGGCCCAGTAGCGCCCAGCCCGGAGAAAATTAGGATGGAACGTCAGGATGCCCTTGAGGTGGTGGCAACACTCGGGGCAGAGCTCAGCAGCGGCCATATGGAGACTTACATATGCAGTGACTGGGTAGCCAGTGGTTCGTCGTCTCTGTCCACCGTGATCTCTGAAGACATGAACCTGCATTTGGAAACGCCCCAGACTGCTGACCTGCTTATGTGATATTTTGATGTTAGGTAATATTTGTGCATGACTGCCTAATGTGTATGCGTTAAGAACTGCTTTGTCTTTCCTAGGCCCGCGCTCATGTTGTTACATCACACAGTACATTGGGGTTGTCCTTGTAAGTTAGGGTGACGCCTGTGCATAGCCTGGGGTTACCTGGTTGTGCGGAGGCGAGACACGCAGTGCGAATATTACCCCTGCGGGCTCACTCCTGCTGCGGCTTGTGCTGGGCCTGCGCGTTGAGCTAGACAATGGTACATTGCACACCTCCCGTACAGGAGGCATGAGAAAGGGGGAATAGAGCAGGCACGTCACAGACATCACACACACCCCAACCAGGTATCACGCTGGAATAGCTCACCACTAACTGTGTTCTTTATTGTTTTTGAGGTTTGGACGAATGCCCCTTCGGGAATCTGCCCGATTAGTTACACTGCTTATGGTTGTTCTCTTGTTTGAAAGGCAGCACACTGACATGTTTTCCTCATGCCAAGATCCAAGCTCCCCTTATGGTGCAGTCCCCTCATCTTGTGATGCGATAACTCACCCGGACACACGATGGCACGCACTAACATAGTGACCTGGAACATATGTGGTATGCACACGCCGTCGAAATGTTATTCCATTTTCTCCTACCTGCAATGACATTCTGTTGGGGTTGCCCTACTACAGGAAACCCACATGACCCAGTCAGAGCTTGACAAGCTTCGCTGGTGCTGGAGGGGGATAATCTATGGTACTGTCTTCTCGGTGCATGCGTGGGGGGCGCTGATCTGGGTGAGGGCGGGCACTCCTTTTGTCTGTGAAGAAGTGAAGGTGGACAGTGAGGGCAGATACACACTGATGTGGGGGGAACTAAATGGTCAGGAAATACTGCTGGGATCCTTGTATGCCCCTAACTGAGGAAATCAAAACTCCTTCTCAGGGGTCTCGCTGATCAAAAGCTGAACAAAAGTTGGCAGAGAAACTGAAATATCAAAAGAAACATTTTATTAAACTCACATGAGTTGAGGCTGCGTCACACAGAAGCTGTGGCAACTGAATGAGGCAGTCTGCAGAATGCAGAAACCTGGGGCTTTTTATATGTTTTAGAATTATATAGTAAGCATAAATGCAAGGGGCAGTCCTGGCTCGTGTGAGCACACAAAAATGCCTAATATGGACATGCAAGTTCTCTTTGTTCAACCAAGTGGGAGGAGCTAACAGTTTTCAGAACGTAGTAAACACATTCCTATCTGAAACTAATCAGTAACAGCTACAGACCCTACCGGGCATTTCTGAGCATGTGTTAAAGTGGAGGAGGCTAAAAATATCCTGTTACTGGGCAGACTTCAGGCGCAGCTAACAGGAAGGTAGGACAAAGCACGTGGTGAGCACATGGCAGCACATGGCAGACAAAATGGCTGCCAGAAAGACAAAATGGCTTCTGCTAACGCTAACCCATTGCTGATAATTTACAACAGACGGCCGTTTTAGCGTTAGCTGAAGACATTCCCATGATCCAGTAGGAACATAGAAAATATGTGCTCATTAATTTTCACAGTTTCATCAATTTCCTAATTCATTGCTAGATAAGCATTTTCCATTCTAAACATTTCATTAAGGGTATAAGCAGGAATACAAAAGAGAACAGGACATTGGGTCATAAACATACATATAGACAGTAGGAGAAAGTGATGACCACTATTACAGACAAAATTAGCATTTTTCACAACTCTAAGCAAAAGCAAATCCTAAAATCTTTCAGTAAACACTATATACTCAGATGAAACTGTGGCAATCCTTCAATGCTCTCAGGTTGAATAGCGATACTCTTCCACAGAGAATGAACTTTATTCTACCTTTACTAAACAGAATACTACTCTAAAACAATGCCAGCAAAACAATAAGAATCAGTCTCCTAACACCCATTTTATCATGTAATCGCACGAAAATCACTTGTAACCACAACTGTGCCCAGAGTCCGTTCGAAGCCTCTCTGGCAGGCTTCTATCATCCATCAAATCTGCTCCCATTGTTGCATGGGCCTCTTGATTCAGGCCTCCCATGGAAATGTGTCTCAGTATCCGTTGGAGTGCCCTCCTGGTAAACACTCACAGTTCAGTCGAAAGTCTCAATGTCACACTGCAGTGCACCAGTGTCTCGCCTCTGCGGCAGACACTACAGATAGTGTGCTCCTCATTGATCATGGGCACAGATCATCTCGTGCAGACCTGGGTATACATTCTCAAGCTCCAACACTCATTATTCAGTGTCAGAGGACACTCAGGCTGCTCTTTCATGGACACCATAATGTAGTGCCTCTTGCCAATCTTGGATTCTCCGGTGCACTGCCTATCCATTGGAGCAAAGATAAAAGGGGAGGAGTGTGTGACCAAAACTCAGGCCAAAGGGCTCAAGGGACTGTACACTGTCAGAGGTTAGCAGCACATGACAGGTAGCTTTTACTCTTTTGCACTGAAACTCTGGTTCTGTGGCAAAACCTGATCCTCCTTTTTCTCTGATGTTCAACGCTGTCTGATGAAGCAAACACAATACTTTGCATATACCATTGATGGCGTGCGGGCGCCTTGCTACTTTCTGGGTGCTGGGACTGTAGGCCAAGACCTCCTGCTTTCATCTGTAGCTGTCCATAATAGGAGTTAGGATTCATCTTGATCACTTGTTATGCAGAGTATCATTCTCCCTTTTACTCTGTAAGATCCTGCAGAACCTAGTGATGTAGGAAATGTGACACAGTTGTTAGTTTCCTTAAATTTAGTACAAACACAGTTCAATATTTAACAAGGGGACTGCAAACAGGTGGCCTGATTCTTCAAAAGAGTGGCCATACGCCATGGGACTATTATGATCTAAAATACACTGTCATTCTCATAGAATACAAAAACAAAGGCAGTAGGCAAAACAGTGACTCTAGCCTCTTCAATTGGGTTTCCATATGAGAGCATATCCTCTACCTCTAACTACATAGGAATTCTATATGAATGGATGTCCTCACAAATAGTGACATTTTCTAATGGAGTAAACATTTTTCTCAATGATTAAGTCTAAGTGTTCCAAAATTCCTCATCTAGAACACCTCAAAGCGAAATCACATAATACAGATTATCAGGGACATATAGACAAAGGCTAATAATCAAAATGTGGAAACAAAAGACAAGAACTAGAGAGTTCTGGTGTTTCCATTATTAAAACACATCTGGTCCATCAAAAATTAAAGCAGCAGAAAAAAGAACTGAGAACCAAATTAGAATAGGCATTGAGTTTGTCATATTCAAAAAAATATATAAACATAAAGTATCTCCTATTGAGATGGAAAACTTGTCTTACTCTAATATTAAGTCAGTTAACCAGTCCATCACTACCCTGACAGTCAGACTGGAAAACATCCTAATAGGCCTAGAGAAAACTCTTGAAAACCAGTCTTGTCATACAAAAGGGAATTATACATATTATGGTTGTCCCTGTTACATCACTGCAGTCTGGAAGTGTGAACCTGAACAATACATTAATTATAAAAAAATGAGTTGACTGGTGAAAGGAATACGGAAAAGGGAAATAGGAGTAGGACACAGCTAAAATCCCCAATAACTAGGCACAATGCAACATCAGTCAGGGAAGAAGCGGCAAAAGAAAAATCTATAGGAAGAACAAAGAAATTACTCAAGTGATAGTCAAGTTTGTGACATAATACCAAAAGTATGGGTAATACACAAAAGTCACTGTAGTGCAGAAATTTGAACTCTACCGCTGGCCCCTACACCATATATGGTAATCTCAGTTAATGCTCCAGTTCCTTCTTCAAGGGAAAAAAATGAAAAGTTTAGGTCACCTTTAGCAAGAGCCACAAATCTATAATTTCATCCTTAGGTCCAATCAAGGATACATAAATCTAGGCCTACCTATTCCTTGAGGGAGAGGTCAGTACCGTGACTACAGGTGACACAATTTGATCCTGTATATCTTTTTATTTTTCTTCCATACTTATGGCCAAATTTGACATACACTGGTAAAGTGTTGTCTGTCTTGTTCACAATATGAAAAAAAATCATATCTGTGAAATTTAGTATCAGCACAAATTTACCCAACTGTTGTGCAGCGATTATGCATCGTCATGAAAAATCCCTTCACAACACAGGGGAACTTCTAATAGTATCAAAAGCAACAACATAAAACAAAAACATGCAATAACATAAAAAACACACACATGCCAAGCCATCAGATATACGCGCTGTATATCAAGCACAAAAAGCATAGATAGAGTACAATAGCATATGTAAACAAGCGGTGACACACAACACCATTGCATGCACTTTATACACTGTGAACCTGCAGCCCAAAACCCAATATTCTGGCCTGCTTAATTTGTCAGGCTTAAAATTGAAATTACACCAAAATCACTTTCCTTTACGTTCATCACTGGCCGTTTGACAGCAGATCACCAGTCAATGGTGATCAGCTGTCAAATACAGCACTGTGTCGCTTCTGACACCCAGGACCAGCAGGAACAATTCATAAAATGATAAAATGCAAAATCATGAAAAAATACACGAACATTTCTTTTCAAAGAAGTCATAATAAAAAACATCTCTTATCAACATACTGCTGACACAGCATATAACACACACAATCTCAACTGTTAACCAACCATCTTTTTTAAACATGCTAAACCACCTTAATTTTGACTATCCAAAAATAAAACTCTTTCACAGACGCTCTGCGTGTCCCGTGCGCCAACCCCCTTTAAGGCCCTGCTATTTTTCTCTCTTCAAGGCTGGTCAGGAATGCACTTCTCGGAGACAAAGCCCTAATGTAATAAGCTGCAGATGTGGACGTGAAAGCCTCGCACAATCCTCTAATGTGCAAGCTTTAATTTCTGTTAGTCAGAGAAGCTTTTCCAAGCAGTCATTTCTCCATCTGTTTTCATTTACTTCTAAACCCCCATCTCACTGACCTTAAGGTCAAAATCTGCCTGGCGCACTCCGTGCTCCTCAGCCCCCCTTCCTATTCCCTCACTCGAGCTGACAAAGACAAAAAGCCTTCCTAACTCTATCTAACCTACTATAATCAACCCTATTGAAAAACACATGTTATATAAATGACTTTTTTTTAGGGGCTAAAATTCATTTATTCTTAGATTATTAAAACATTTACTGTGAATGATTCGCAGAACATAATAACATAACATACCAGCTTTAGAACAAATGTTTGCTACCACCCTATGCAATGGTACTCATTTTATCAACCTTAAATGGATGAACGTCTAAATGGGCCCAGCTAAAGTTAGAACCTTCAACCCCGATATTAAACACAAACCCCTGCACCGGATACATTGGCTCACTGAGCTATGAAAAGCAACCTCCAATAATAACAAACCGCAAGTTTGTATTATACACAAATGTATGCATTTACTGAATCCTGGGACACTTAAAAGCTATTGTAAATGGCAAGAATACTGTTTAAAATGCTATTTAACTCAATTTCGACTTTGATCTTTGGGGCACTTAAAAATAAAAATCCCTCAATTGCATTACTTATTAATCATCCTCAGAATGTTCTTTACAGATTGCAAACATTGGACATTAGACATATCTCATGTAATGCCTTAGAAAAATGAGTTTTTATGCCTGCGCCAAGTGAAAATCAACATGTAAATGTCCTGATTATGCAGTAACACACAACTTAAATCAAATTTTAATGCTAGGAGGTCATAGTATGAGTATTACGTTTTATAAATATTAAAAAACGAATTTAGAAGCACTTATTTTTTTAATATTTATTTTTCATAATTAATAAATATTTTTACTAAACCCAATCTTTTTTTGATAATTCCACATATAAAAACAAGCTGCATCTCTTGCCTATCATTTTTAGATGCATTCGTTTATGAGCCTAAGCACAAAAGCCTAACCTAAAACAAAACAGATTTTCGCGCCACTTTTTTAAAAGGATTTTCTTATTTAGCAGGAGAACCAAGAATGCTTACAAAAAAAATGCTTAAAGAGAGGAAAACCGCAATTGAAATGTCTTCCTGTGATACAAAATAATGAACCTTATTTTTGTAACCCTGTAAAACACTATTCTGAAATGCAAAATTCCAACCGTGATTAACTAACGGCTAAGTCCTGGCTAAATAAACATTCTGATGTTATTCACGGCCTTCAGAAAAACAACATCTGTTTCCTTAATGGCAGTCAGAGCCCTGCACATCTGAGCAGGCTTTCAGTCTTACTGAAAACAGAGATTTCAAGTTTTAAAATGCGTGTGCAATAAGATGCATTTAAATCTAGCAAAAATTCACTTTAGCTGAAGTGTTTGCCTTTTTACATGTAATACAATGCATGTAGGTAAAACATGCTATAAATTCGTTTTTCTACAAAACACACAATTTATTGTGGAGGCATTTCATATTCCTAGTGAATGCGAATTTTAACTTTATCTATTTTAAGCATTTAACATTTTGCACATATGCGTTTTTGCTTAGTCTATAAATTAAATAGCAACATATAGCGATTTTAGCATGTGACATGGTAAATTGCTGCATTTTTATTTAATTTCTACCTAATATTAATTAATCTAACATTTTACTTAACAGACTGAAAACATCAAGAAACCCACAACCACACATTGAGCTCATTTCAGACAGAAACAGAGAGGGTTCAAACACTCAGGACACACAATACAGCGCTTTAGCCATTTGTTTCATAAATTGCGCCATCGCTATTCACATACAGAAGTTACACTAATGGGAAAAACCACATAGACATTTAAACACACATTTAACCCACAGATCAATACATAGGACTGAAACAAAGGACATCCCACAGACTGTACTTAAACCAGACCATTTGTAAATACTAGTTATAAGTCATATTTACAAGAAATACTTCTCAATAGTGTTCCAAAAGACTGCAAAAAAAAACAGTCCAACAGACTGCTGTGTATCCAAGAATCCAAAATACACTCAATTCTCCAGTTTTGACTGGCAGAGCACCAAAAATCGCTCTGCATTTCTCCATTCATAAAATTGCACAGAACAAAGGATCGTTATATGTATTATGTCCATATTTTAATTCCGTGGGGATACAAAATCACCAAGGAAGAAATATGTTTTTAAACCCAAACCTATTCAGGTATTCCCTCTAGGGAAGCTAGCTAATTTTAATTCACATCTCACTATGGTACCTTCCAAAAAGCAACTCATTCTTTGATGTGAGCTTGAAAACAGGCATGCCAAAAAAATATTGCAGAATATACAATATTATACCCAAAGTAGTGCTTAAAGTACCCTTCGTGCGTGCATCGTTAAAATTTCCTACACAGTAGAGAGACATCTCTTCATTACCTGCCTACATGTGCTGCAACGCATATATCCCAAATCCAAAACCAAATATGACTAGTCCCACAAAACCAAATAGCCACAGCAAGCGTATCCTAAAACTGCCTTGCCAACCCAGGCTTCCAAAAGCTCGCAGCAAGTACCGTAGAATGGTTCTTACCAGTCCAGAGCTTCCAGATTCTAACTGCCAAGTTCTGAATGACCTAACGGTCTCTCTTTTTTTTTAATACTCACGCCAAAAATGTTCTCAGTCAGGGGTGACATCATGTGGATGATCAAAATCAGGAAGATCACAAACACACTGGGCTGCAGACAAAGAATCCCCAGAATCTCCTGTGCACAGAGTACCTTCTTAGTAGAAACTTGTCTTGTCTCCCTCCGTAGATTTCTGTCTCCTGACAAGATCACTCCTTCAAATAGCCACCTCTCTGATGAGGCCCACGTTGGCGCGCCATTTGAGGAAATCAAAACTCCTTCTCAGGGGTCTCGCTGATCAAAAGCTTAACAAAAGTTGGCAGAAAAACTGAAATATCAAAAGAAACATTTTATTAAACTCACATGAGTTGAGGCTGCGTCACACAGAAGCCGTGGCAACTGAATGAGGCAGTCTGCAGAATGCAGAAACCTGGGGCTTTTTATATGTTTTAGAATTACATAGTAAGCATAAATGCAAGGGGCAGTCCTGGCTCGTGTGAGCACACAAAAATGCCTAATATGGACATGCATGTTCTCTTTGTTCAACCAAGTGGGAGGAGCTAACAGTTTTCAGAACGTAGAAAAAACATTCCTATCTGAAACTAATCAGTAACAGCTACAGACCCTACCAGGCATTTCTGAGCATGCATTAAAGTGGAGGAGGCTAAAAAATATCCTGTTACTGGGCAGACTTCAGGCGCACCTAACAGGAAGGTAGGACAAAGCACATGGTGAGCACATGGAAGCACATGGCAGACAAAATGGCTGCCAGAAAGACAAAATGCCTCCTGCTAACCCATTGCTGCTAATTTACAACATAACGTCGACCAACCTGCTTTCTGGCTTAGCTCACCCAGGTCATGCACCCTTATTTTGAGCTCCTTTGGTTACTCGGGGGGATTTTAACATGGTACTACATGTTCAGCTAGACAGGTCTTTCCCTCTCCTGCATGCCGCAGCAGTGGCGTCCAACGCGCAAGCACTTAGGGATTGGCTCTCGCACTGGGCGTTGCAGGACTTGTGGCGCGTATTACACCCAGCTTGCATGTCCGACTGGACAGGATAGTGGGTTCCCAGTCTCTGCTCGCGTTACTTGTGCAATCAGAATACCTGGGGAGGACACACTCCGATCATAACCCCCTGTGGTTGCAGATTAGTTGAATGGAGGGTCGTCCGCCTGTGCCTACGTGGCGCCTCCAGCCCGGTGCGCTAGTGGATTTGGAGTTCGGCTCGTCCCCGGGCACGGCTGTTCTTGCATTTTTCGACATTAATGAAGGGACGGCGAGCTGTGCAATGGTAGAGTGGGACGCCCACAAAGTGGCAGTCCGAGGGCATTGCTTGGGAGCCACGTGGAACATACGCAGGACGCTCTCAGTCTCACTTGCACGCCTAGAAGCTGAGCTATTGCGATATGAGCAGGAAGGAGAGGGAGCGGGCAGGCACCTGCACAAGCTAGGAGATCTCCGCGCCCAGCATGCAGAGCTTTTGGAGCGGTTGAGGTGCCACAACTATGCGGCGCATACGGCCAGAACACATGCCACAGCAGACAGAGCGGGCCACCTCCTGGCTTGGCTGATCCGACGTCAGGGCGGAACACTGGTCTATACGCAACACGAAATCCATCGTGCCCTAACAGATCACTACAAACAACTATATAAGGCCAAGGGAATTGGCCCCGGTTACCTCCTGGAGGAGTTTCTAGACTCCATTCATTTACCCACGGCCTCTGAGGAGCAGAAGGAGTCGCCTAATGTGCCTCTTTCATTAGAGGAAATTGGGGAGGTGATCCAGTCGCTGGCCTCTGGGAAAACTCTGGGGCCAGATTGCTTGCCCGCTGAGTACTATATGGCTTATCCAGAGCCCCTGGCACCATTATTGCATAGGGTGTACAATGCAGCGGTGGAAGAAGGATCCCTGCCCCCTTCTATGCTGGAAGTGTTCTTGGTCTCCCTGCCCAAGCCCGACAGAGACCCCACAGCACTTGGCTCATATAGACCCCTGGCAATGCTCAAGGCAGGGCCCAGGGCAGGGTGCCTCATACTAGAACTGGGGAAGGCGTTTGACTGCCTAGAGTGGGGCTACCTGTTGGTGGTGCTACTGTGCTATGGGATGGACATGGGGTTCCTCCATATGGTCGACCTACTATACAAAAATCCTACAGTGCGGGTACGGCTGGGCCCCTACATTTCCGAAGTGGTGGTGGTGGGCCAGGGCACCCAACAGGGGTGCCCCCTGTCCCCGTTGCTGTTCGCATTGGCAATTCAAGCTCTAGCCGTAGCTATACGGGGGACTCTCGGCGACGGTATACCAATGGGAGATGCAGTCCATCAGGTTTAACTCTGCGCGGATGACTTGCTGGTATTTGTGAGGGACGTGGAGCATATCCCTGAGCGCCTGGCCCAGCTGCTACACGCCTTTGCCAATATCTCGGGCTCCGAGTAAATGCAGGTAAATCCTGCCTCTACGCTTTCAGTGCAGGAAATGCAGATCCGGGATACTGCCTCGGGGGTACATCGGTGCAGTGGAAAGAGGATACCTTCCGGTACCTGGGTATACAGATATACCTCCACCCAACTGACCTATTTGATGGGAATCTGAAGGAGGGGGGTTGGGGCGCTCAGGTCCCAGGTACGCTTCTGGAACACGTTCCCGCTGACGATCATGGGTAGAGTGGCGCTCGCCAAAATGGTCATGCTTCCTCGCCTTCTGTGCTACTTTGTCAACTTGCCAGTATTTATTCCGGCACCCTTTTTTAACATGCTTCATAAGATGCTGCAGGACTTTATCTGGGGCACCTCTAGACACAGGCTGGTGTTGGTGAAGCTGTATCTGCCGACGGATTGGGGAGGTCTGGCTGCTCCTTGTTTTGAGCACTACTACCTAGCTACCCAGCTGCAGTGGGTCGCTCGCCGGTTGACAGAGAGAGGTAGGGACGATACAGCCACAGCACTGCCACCATAATCATTAGAGTGCATACCCAGATTCTTCCACCCCACTTCTGCACTTGCACCCCCTCCTATCCCCTCCTAGCAGTGGCGTAAAAGTGCTTTCATAGGGCTCTATATCTCACTCACAACACTATCCCTTATGCGC
Organism: Lissotriton vulgaris; assembly: GCF_964263255.1. NCBI lineage: Eukaryota > Metazoa > Chordata > Amphibia > Caudata > Salamandridae > Lissotriton > Lissotriton vulgaris. The sequence continues at coordinate 345,850,036 of NC_141685.1, read as the reverse complement.
CGGCTATACCTTTGGAGGGCTTGCCCAATGGTAAAGGGGTGCTCACGGCTTCTATGCTCACGGAATATGGAACGCTGACATTCACACGCTTGGAAACCTATATCGGTATGAAGAGCTCTTGCCTTATGAATCCTTAGTAGCAGAAGAGGGGTTTCCACCAAGGGGGTTTCTAGTGCACCGCTCACCAATAACGAAGTTGACAACTCGATGCGGGGATGTGACCGCGGAGCCTAGTCAGCATTTAACTATGCAGTACCTGCATGTAATGGGGAGAGGGAGGCATCTGGTCCGCTGGTTTGCGTCATCGTTAAGGGAACACACAGCTGTTAGCTTAGGCCCACTTAGGTGCAAATGGGAACTGGATCTGGGGTGGTCACTAGCAGACAAGGATTGGGAGAGTGTCTTTAAAAGCCCCGTGAGCGTCCCCAGAAATATGCAATTTCAAAAAATCCAGCTCTTCATTGTTCACAGAGCTTACCTCACGCCTGAATTGATCAACAAGTACTTTCATCGTAATGATGCACTCTGTCCTAGGTGCAGCGAACTGGAGGCGGGGTTCTTGCACATGTTGTGGAGCTGTCCGAGGTTGATCACTTACTGGCGCGCAATCAGTGGGCTGCTGCAGAGCTGCACAGGTTGAACCATACCTTTTGACTGGCCCGATTTCATACTGCATCACTTTAAAAGGTCCCCCAAAGATAAGGTGGCGTCCCGGTTCTTGGTTCTGGGGCTAGTGGTGGCAAAGCGCCTCCTTACAAGGAGATGGAAAGCGCATGACCCGCCGTGCACGCAGGCATGGACTTCCTCATTCCAGGCATGGGCTGGTGCAGAGTGGACTGTCCTTCACAGGGAGAAAACGCTGGGGTTGCGGAAGAAACCTATAGCGGCCCATTTGGAGTGGATACTTGACGCGCTACAGCGGTCGGGCAATAAGTCATGCGGAGGGCACGGGAGGCGATCACATGGGCGTAAGCTCTCCCAGGGCACGGAGGCAATTCCAGCAGTGCAGCTATTGATGGGGGTGCCAGCGCGACCAAGGGGGTCGGAGGGTAGGGATACCGGAGAAACTGTGAGGGAGTTAACATGTGCATGTGGTTTCAGCTGCTATCGTTCTTGTTTCTTGTTTAAATGTATACCATCTGTTTGCATGCCCAAGATGCAGGGTGAACATTGACCATGCAGACAGTTGAGAAGCTGCTGTAGCGGCCCTCACTAGTGGCCTTAGAGGCTGCACCAGGACTGGCGAGAAGTAGCATTGTTTGCTCCTGGGTGGGCACTCTTTGTTCCATTCACAGCAATGTTTATATGCCTGTACAACATCATGGCCATGCGCTAACGCGTTGTTGAATATCCTATGCATAACTGTAAGCTACTATTTGTGCTGTTTGCGCTGTCATGTGTAATCTTAAAACAATAAAAACAGATTTGACAAAAAAAAACATTAGGCTCATTTGCTTAGTAACTGTAAATTAAGTTACTTTAACTACCTGTTTTGCCGCGGTGCACATTCTGCCGCGTTGAAGGCGAATTCCACTTGTGCACAGATCGGACGGCCCGCGTCCGACGCATGGAAGTGGCTAGAAGGAATTTTCTTTGTATATAGTGAATGTTTATTCTATTTCTTAGCACAATTTTAACTAAATGTCTTTTTGGTCTATGCCAATGGAGTATGCATATGCACTTTATATTCATATCAAATTAAGATGATTTTTAAGCTACAGCCCCTTGACAAATGGGACATTCAAATCTATGTATTTTTTCTTCTGCAATTTAGTTTTCAGCAAAAATGTATATATACTGTTTGTGCTTGATTGGAATTTTTAGTAACATGCAGCCAGATTCATCAATCTCCCGTTTTGCGAGGCCCTAATAGCGAATTATAGCGATTCGCTATTAAGGACTCGCAAAACGGGATTCATGTAGGATTAGCAAAATTTATTGCGATTCCTACTGATTCCTTATTTGCGATTAGCAAATTGCTAATCGCAAATAAGGAAAAACTCCCCATTCATTCCTATGGGCCAAAAGGCCTATAGGAATGAATGGGGAGTATTCCTTATTTGCGATTAGCAATTTGCTAATCGCAAATAAGATTGCGATTTGAAGGGTGCCAGGGGTGTCCAAAGGACACCCTGTAGCACCCCTCAAATGCACATTTGAACAGGTGTTGCGCACACACATGTCCAGAGGACATGTGTGTGTGTAACATGCAAAAGTAAAAAATGCACAAAAGTGCTTTTACTCGTTTTTCGCAATTTACCACGAAGTCAGATTTCGTGGTAAATTGCGACCAAATATTGCGAATTCGCAATTTCAATTAGGGTGATGAATTGCATTTAAGGAATCTCTATTAGAGATTCCTTAAATCTAATTCCTCGCAAATATGCGATTTCGCAAATAGCGATTTTTACATTTGGGATGATGAACTCCAAATGCATAAATCGCACTCACAAACGGCCAGATTCTCAGAATATGGCCATTTGCGAGCGCAATTCAGGTTGATGAATATGGCTGATGATCTTTTATGATTGTTCCAATCGAAGTAAAGAAAAAAGTATTGCTAAGTATTGCTAATCCATCTCCAATCACTGTCAGTAAACTATTCTGCCATGTGGTCAGGTTTCTCTGGATGGTAAGAGTGTGTGTAGGACAGAGCCTGATGGGAGTTGGAGTAATGGCAACCAATCCTCCTGCCACCCAGCACAACCACTTCATCTGGGCCTATACCTACCTGCCAGTAAATGGAAGTGCACTATCAAGATGTCTGACACTGTTTCTGGTGTTTGGTGCAAAAGGCCTTGTTGGGATTTGGATTCAAGTTCAATGACATGCAGCTGTGTCAGCCTTCTTGCCAGTCTACTTCCCATCACTGTCAGGTAGCCATAGACCCAGAGGATAAACTGGACTGGGTGGGAGGAGTATTTGTACTGGCTACAACTCCCATCAGACCTAGTGCTACATACGCCTTCCCACACAGCACAAACAGCCCAACATGAACTATGCTTAGCTCACAGTGCTTTAAAATGTACCAGCAGGATGTCTGACACTGGGCACTGGGGTTTGACTTTAAGGAAACTACCAACAGGGCCTTGTGCTTCAAACACAAGACTCCAGTGTCAGCCATCTTTGTTAGTGCTTATCCACTCACTCTCAGGAAAACATAGTTCCAGGGGTGCTGTTTGGGCAGGGTGGAAAGAGTGTGTGTAGTAAAGGGCCTGATGGGAGATCTGGCCATTGCAATTACTCCTACTCCCATCTAGCCCAAGAAACCCACTATGAACCATGCTTTCCTGACAGTGAGTGGATAAGTACTGCTAAAATGCCTAAGACTGGGGCTAGGTGTATTGAGCACAAGGCCATGATGAGAGTTGGGGTTGACTCAGACACCAGGCACCAATGTCAGACATCTTAAAAGTACACTTCCACTCACTATCAGGAACAGCATAGGTCCAGGTGTCCTGTTTGGGCTAGGTGGGAAGGTGTGTTTAGGACAGGACCGGATGGGACATGTAGTCAGTGCAACGACTACTCCTCTCACACAACTCAAATAGCTCATCTAGGCCTATGGGTTTCTGATAGTGAGTGGATGTGTGAAAGCAGGATGGCTCACATTGATTCCTGCTGTATGAATTGAGTACAACTATCATCATGGCTTGGTGTTCCAAACACCAGTCCCCAGTGTCTGCCATCTTGCTAGTCCATTCTATACTCACTGTCAGTAAGTCATAGGCCCAGATGAAGTGTTTATGCTATGTGTGGGGGGGGAGGAGTGGTTGCCATTACTCCAACTCCCATTAGGCAATGCCATAAACACACTAGTCCCACACATCCCAAACAGCATCCCTGGACTCCAGTTTCAATGACAGTGAATGGAAATGTACCAGCAAGATGTCTGACAGTGGTGCATGGTGTCGGGAGCATAAGTCCTTGATGTGAGTTGGTAAAAACTTCAACACCATGCAGCAGTGTCAACTAACTTGCTAGTCCACTTCCCCTCACTGTGAGTCAGTAATAGGCCCAGAGGAGTTAGCGGTGCTTGGTAGGAAGTGGAGCATCCATTCTGCTGTCACTAATATCCCATCATTCCTGGGCCAACACACACCTTCCCACCCATACCAACCAGGCCACCTGGGACTCAGCTTTCCTGAAAGTGAGTGGGAATGTGATGACAAGATGGCTAACACTGTTGCCTGTTGTCTGACTTGACCACAACTCCCATCATGGTCTTGTGCTCATCACACCATGCACCAGAGTCAAACATCTTTCTGGTACATTTCACTCACTGTCAGGTATACATAGTTCAAGGTGGTCTGTTTGGGCTGAGTGGGAAGGTGTGTGTAGAACAGGGCATGATGGGATATGTAGTCATTGAAA